>NW_017674880.1:76011-76640 GCF_001879085.1 Nicotiana attenuata
AATAATTAATGACAATAATATTTAATATATAAGATGATGTACGTGTTATCCATCATTATTAATTAAAGTGCTTATATTAAGTATAAAAAATGTATAAGTCACCTTAAACACTTTGTCTACATGTGAAAAATTAGAATTTACGCTACTCACATGGTCCAGAAAAGAAATGGACGAAGAATTAAAATTTGAAAACATGCTTAATGATTCTTAGGTATTTAATTCTTCAAAATTAGACAAAGACAAAAACTTTGCGAAAAAAAAAATTCATTATAATTCCTAACGTGTAATAGAAATATGGAAGGGTTATATGTAAGGAAAATAGTTACACAATAGAACATTATAATTCCTAACGTCTAATAGAAATATGGAAGGGTTATATGTAAGGAAAATAGTTACACAATAGAACAATTATCTAAGTAAAATCTAACTCAATATTATTCCTAAATATTAGGAATTTTTACATAGTTTAAATAAGGAAGTACTTAATAAGGTTTTAAATATTTGGAAAAATAATTAAACTATAATTACAATTTTATCCAATGTGAAATCTATTTTTAAAGGGTAAAAAAGGCGAACGACATTTCGCTAAGGGCCTCGTGCTTTTAATATAGTATATATATATATATATA
>NW_017674880.1:81288-82007 GCF_001879085.1 Nicotiana attenuata
TAGAACCTTTAGGATATGAATTGGAATTTTAGTTTATGAATTGGAATTTTAGATTATAAATTGAAATTTTAGGATATGACTTGAAATTTTAGGTATGAAGTGAAATTTTAGATTATAAATTGAAATTTTAGGTTGCGGGAGGAACCGTCGTTCGGATATGAATTGAACCTTTAGGATATGAATTTGAAATTTTGGTTTATGTTTTGGAATTTTAGATTATAAATTGAAATTTTAGGATATGATTTGAACTTTTTAGGATATAAATTGAAATTTTAGGATATGACTTGAACTTTTTAGGATATGAGTTGAACCTTTAGGATATGACTTGAAATTTTAGGATATGACTTGAACCTTTAAGATATGACTTGAAATTTTAGGATATGACTTGAACCTTTAGGATATGACTAGAACCTTTAGGGTATGACTTGAAATTTTAGGATATGACTTGAACCTTTAGGATATGACTAGAACCTTTAGGATATGAATTGGAATTTTAGTTTATAAATTGGAGTTTTAGGATATGACTTGAAATTTTAGTATATGAATTGAACCCTTAGGATATGACTTGAACCTTTAGGATATGAATTGGAATTTTAGTTTATGAATTTATTTGAACCTTTAGGATATGAATTGGGATTTTAGTTTATGAATTGGAATTTTAGGATATGACTTGAAATTTTAGGATATGACTTGAACCTTTAGGATATGACTAGAACCTT
>NW_017674881.1:0-70742 GCF_001879085.1 Nicotiana attenuata
CTTTGGCTTTGATCTGTTTAGTAACTTCCTCCTTGATTATTAGGCTCGTGTCTGGTTTCAACTTTCTGAGTTTCTGCTTCACTAGCGGACACATTGGATTGGTAGGTCATTTGTAAGCCACTATGGATGTGCCAAAACCGGTCATGTCATCATATGACCATGCAAAGATATCCTCATATTCCCTCAAGAAATGAATGTACTCCTCCTTCTCTGTCGGTGATAAGTGAATGCTTATGCGAGTCTCCTTGACGGTATCGGCATCTCCCAAATTTACTGCTTCGGATTCGTCCGGGTTGGCGTTAGGCTTATTCTCAAAGTTCTCCACCTCTCAGACAATTTCTTTAGGTATTTCATCTTCTTCCTCCTAGTCACTATCCTTATATTGTGTTGTCTCGTTATATGTCACAGTCATCGGTTCATCAGGAAAAGTAACAATAATGCTGTGGAAAGAAAATATGAAAGATAATAATGAATAATAAATAGCAATGCATTGATTAAATTCGAAAATATCCAAAACAAATACGGCTCGATGAATCGAAAATTATTTTGAAACAAAATGCATCTTTAAAACAAAATTACTGAAAACATCTGAAATGCCTAGCATGGCTATAGAAATATATTAGGCTAAGTGCCAAGCAACCCAGGGACTTGGCAGGCCCGGGATGGTGTGGCAGTCCAATTCCTGAGAATGGCTCCCTTCTCCACAGTCCGAATAGCGAGGCCTTCTTCTCCCTCCTCCTCAATTATCGCATTGCAGTCCATATCCTCGTCCTCTAAAAACAAATTCCTCAGCCCAGCTAAGGCTTCTTCCTCTGCAGTTCGCCATATTATATCAGCCTAGTGAAAAGTTTGACTTAGATGCGACACTGGTTGCTCGAGAGAGTAATAAGGACCACTCCATGGAGGCGACCAGTCATCATACTCTTGCCATGTATATTGGTATCTGAGCCCGAAGGTTGTACCATGATATTTCAGTTGTATTGGTTTAGTAATTCCATGGAGATTCTTCCAACTCCCATTGCCGGGTTCATACCCAGTCCATGCCAGTATGCTTTCTATCTTGTTACTCCACCATTTATCCTTCTCAACTACATTTATGTGTTCAATGTGGTGATAATTTTCTCCTCCTAGCCTTCTTCTGTTCCCGATAACTGGGATGGTTTGACTGGTGTAGATACAATTACTTCCATCTCCGTGAATGATCACCTCCTGATGGTTCCATTTGAACTTCACAGCCTGGTGTAGTGTGGAAGCCACGGCCCCAGTGGCATGTATCCAAGGTCGACCCAACAGAAGATTTTATGAAGCTGATATGTCAAGCAATTGGAATTCAATATTGAACCACGTTGGCCCCCTCTGCAGACAAAGATTAATCTCCCCAATTGTGGCCCTTTGAGACCCATCAAAGGCTTTCACGTTCATACTTCCTGCCCGTATCTCATGGTTACCTTTTTCCAATCTTTTCAGAGTATCCAACGGACAAATATTGAGGCTGGAACCTCCATCGATCAAGACTCTGGCAATGAATTTGACTTCAAATTGCAACGTGACATGCAATGCTCGGTTTTGATTCGACCCTTCACGCGGTAATTCATACTCGTGAAAAGTGATCTTATGACTTTCCAGCACCTTCCCTACCATGTTGGTCATTTCTCCGCAGGTGATTTTTTTAGGCACATAAGCTTCATTCAACACATTCATCAAAGCATTCTTGCGCGCCTCTGAATTTTGCAGTAGTGACAAGATGGACATCTGGGTAGGGGTTTTGTTCAAATGATCGATGACGGAATATTCCTTTGCCTGTACTTTCCTCCAAAGGTCATCTGGTCCAGTTTCAATGATAGGTTTCTTAGTAGAAGCCTCCTTTCTCTATCCTCCCAAGTGTTCGAGTGTATAGATCTTTCCCGTTCTGGTCATTCCTTGTGCGACATCAGATTCTTCCATCTTTGCCTTTCCTTTCCGCCTAGCTTAGGCAACGTAATCCCACGGTATGGCTTTGGAATCAATTGGAGGTGTGGTTGATACCATCACTGTAAAAGGTATGGCCACTTCTACCTCAAATGGAACACGTGTGGCTGCAGGTGGAGCTACCTCTACCTCAAATGGAAAACGTGTGGCTGCAGGTGGAGCTACCTCTACCTCAAATGGAACCGATGCGGCTACCTCAACATCGACCGGTGACTGTGTCTGCACTATAATAAAAGTGAGTGTGACTGTAGATTTAAAGTCATCGCCTTCCCGAATAACCCCAATTGACCCCTCAGGATCCCATTCCTCATTCGTCTATATCACATGTATCCCACTGCCCCTATGATCTGGGAGAGGACTGTTGCAGACGTTGGGTGTAGTTTCCTTGGCCTGTATGACCTTGTTTTCAATCAATGTCTGGATTTTATATTTTAATGTTTGGCACTCATCAATGGTGTGCCCCTTCATACCGGAATGGTATGCACAAGTCTTATTTGGGCTAACCCATTGGGATGAGTTCTCTGCGGCCACAGTAGGGAAGGGAGTGACGTAACCAGCGGCCTTCAACCTTCCATATAGCTGGTCAATAGGTTCAGCAATGGCAGTGTATTGTTTTGGTGGTTTGCGATCAAAGTTAGGTCGGGGTCTTGGGTAGTTTTGGCGAGTCGGAGGTGACTGAAAATGAAATGGTTTGGAATTATAGGTGTGATAGGTAGTGGCTGGTTGGGAATATCTTGGAGATGAGGGTTGGTATGTGGGTGGAGGTGTTTGGTATGTGGGTAGGTGTTTGGTATGTGAGTGGAGATGTTTGGTATGTGAGTGGAGATTTTGGGCCCTGAGCTACCATTACTGCCCCCATGTCTTTCTTCTTTGATATGCCGCCAGATTGTAATGCCTTGTTCGTGGCTTGTAGTGTCTCAAAGTTTGTTACTATCCCTCTCTTGATGCCTTCTTCGATCCTTTCAACATGTTTGATGGTATCAGAGAACTTATGGTTTTCAATAACCATCAACCTTTCATAGAATTGCGGATCCTGTGCTCTAACGAAGAATTTGTTCATCTGTTCCTCGTCTAAAGCTAGCTTGACTTTCGCTGCTTCTGACCTCCAACAAGTAGCATACTCGTGGAAAATTTCGGTGGGCTTCTTCTTGAGGTTCTGAATATAGAAGACATCTGGCGTATTTCTGTGTTGAACCTGATTCGGTCCATGAAATTAGATGCCATACTCACCCAATTGGACCATTTCTTGGGATCCTGGCTGATGTACCAAGACAGAGCATCTCCCGTAAGACTCCTCACAAAAAGCTTCATCCGGATCTTTTCATCCTTTTCGACCCCGACAAGCTTGTCACAATAATTCCTTAGATGAACCTTGGGATCACCTGTACCGTCAAACATTTTGAACTTGGGAGGTTTGTAACCCTCCGGCAGTTCTACATCCGGATGTATGCATAGGTCTTCATAATTCAAACCTTATATCCCTTTGCCTCCTTCGACACCTTGAACTCGACTTGCCAAATTCTTGAGTTCCTCAGCCATGTTTTTGATGAGCATGTCCTCTCAACGGATTCTGGTGTATAGGAGATTGGTTGAGTAGAGTGAGGCACGGTTTCCACATATATAGGGTTATTCTGGTGAGTGTCAGGGACTTGGGTGTAGTGGTGGTCGTTGGTTGAGTTTTGAGGATCGGGAATGGGTTGCGTTGTGTTCTGAGGAGTGTGATAGGTAGTGTCTTGTGGGTACTAGATTGGTTGATGATGGTGTTGCGGTGGGGTTGGTATCAGTACATGATTGGGATTTTGAGGTAGAGTTGCATATTGATGTGGTGCGGCAGGGTTTTGTGGATGCTGGTTTGATGTATTTTGGGGAGGTTCTGGGTTTTTGGTGTTTTGTTGGTTGATATCAAGGACGTTCAGGATGAGGGATAGGTTTTCTAAGTTGCGGACCTGCTCAAGTTCTCCCTGTAGCTCTAGTATCTTTTGTTCCAACCGTAAAACCAAGTCATTTGGTGCCGGAGTACTCCGACCGTCTAAAGTTTCCGCATGCATTTTCCTTTCGAATACCACGTAAGTCATCCATTTTAGCTTTCCCTCTGCTCTATGTATTACTTAGATGGAGGAGGTGGAGGGCCTCTAGATATGGTGTGATATGCTGATGATGCCAGTATGTGCTAACCAACCTTTGGGGAATGGGAATAATCAAAAGAAAGAAAAAAAAGGGAGCCAAGTCAGTAATGATTCTAAAAAGTTTGCACTACTTAAACACATATTTTGGGAATATAAATTTGCGTCCTAATTTGGGAGCCCCGTTGTGCCCGAGGTAGGCCTAGCGACAAATAAATTTTGAGAAATTTAGTGCCAATAATTGCCTCATTTCATTAATGTGAAAATAGACGACCCAAAGCGATACTAAATTAAATAGTGTCACTAATGGCACTTGGCCTTATTACATTTTGAAAGCAAGTAAACCTAATCTACTTGGTCCCAGAAGGACCTTCTCCAGACTGGATGCTCTTGTCGATCAATTCCCCCAGTTCTCGCAGGTTTAGCAGTAAAAATACCCTTTCCAAATTCCCTCCTTCGTTTCCCTTAGTGTTTTGGAAATCTGTGACTCTCTTCCTCATTTTCCCTTCCAGCTCCATTAGACTGTACTCTAGATACTCCAACATTTCGCTAGATTTAACAGCCCTTTCTTTCCACTCATTGATCATTTCCATGTCGGCCTTATGCTTCTCCATAAGCTCATCTTCAGACTCACGAATTCTCTTGTGCAATTTGTTGTACTTTTCCTGTGCTTCGGCAACTTCGTCTATAACCCTATTTCCTGGACCAACCCTTGGCTCGAAGATCCCCGCTATGTTATCATCCAACCATCAGGGGTAAAAGTATGTATGAACCGCATGATATCGATCTGGTTCGATGGTATCCTTTTCCACGATAATCTTCAAGCTCCACTTGTGATGTTCTTCATTCTTATATGGGATGGCGTCACCCTGAAAATCGGCTATGAAGTGACTCATCCTAGCGACTCGCGGTACGACTTGTCTCCTTCCTGCCTGTCTCATAACCCTGAGGGGAGCGTAAGGGTATATGACCCTTAACCCAATCAGTACCAAGTGGGGAACATCCTTGGATCTGATGATGAACTCGTCAGTAGGGAACCACTCGAAAATCCATTGAACCTGGTCCTTAGTCAGATTATTGAAAAACTGTACCCATCCTATAGTGTCCTTTGGTTGAGCAAACATATCCGGAATATATGTCATTTTCTTGGGATGGTGAAAGGCTATATGATCATTCCACGGCCTTCGTGGAAACTCTTGACGGTATTGACCCCTTTGGAGATGTTCTAACAACCAAACCTGCAATGGAAAATTGCAACCTTCGAAGTATGTGTACCCTTTCTGACAGCGCTCCAAGGCCCGGTAAATATCCGCAATGATCATAGGGCCAATGGTGTATGTCTGCCCTTCAATCCCGTCCATCAAAGTTCTGGCCACCATGGCCAGTCTGGTATGGATTATGTCCCCTTGAATCGGGAACACTAGCATGCTCAAGAAACACACGACGAACACAAAGACACTGCGGTGAATCCACCCCAAGGAGGTGATGGAAAATTCATCATCGAAGATACGGTAAGACCTACTGTGACCGTATCGCTCATAGAGAAAGTCGAAAGATATGTAAGAGTTTTTCAGCCACTCCAGCCATCATTCTTCTTTAACCCCATCATCTTCAAAAATCCCCTAATGGTGCAATTTTCTGGTACCAATAAACTAGGGCTATCCTAAGGTAGCCCAGCAAATTCTCATATTTCTTCCAAGAGAGGCGTCATTTCTATGTTTCCAAAGCGAAACGCAGTCCTTTCTTTGTCCCAAAACATGGTGGCAACCTCAATCGACATTTTGTTTGGTTGCAGGTCTAACAAAGAAGGCAGATTTCCTAAGACCCTTTTCACGTGATTTTGGTCACTTGAAGGAAGATCGCTCCACCAATCTAGCAAAAGTGAAGGTATGCTACCGACCATGCCGAACCCGGGGACTTCGTGCCTCATTTTCTGCAAAACAAAAGATGGTTAGGCCCTTTCCCCCTCCAGATTTGCCTATTTATACAACAATGATTAGCAAATTGGTACTTATTTCTCCAAATTAATGCACACAATCATGGTTGCGTCCGTTGGGATTATGGAAAACCCGATGGACTTTGGGTGAGGCTTGTCTTAAAGGGTCGTTATGCGGACAACATATTAACGGTTTGACCATGATGCATGCACAATTGAAGAGTAAGGTTACTATAGAGGTCTAGAACGGGACCCTCAAGCGGACAACTTGAGGGGGAAAGGCACGGAATTATCGAACGCACCACTAATCGACTAGTTTTACTGCAAATACGCCTTTCCAAATTTAAAAAGGTTATATATAGGAAGAGCGCAAACACTCATCAAGCGTTGCTATAGGATTGATTATGCACGAGTGGAAGATGATGTTAAGCATGATTTACGCAACAATAAATAGTATGTTGTCAAGTATTTGCACGTTAAAAATGATAAATGCGGTATTAAAATAATTGAAAGATAGTTACTCAGAAAAACCGGTTTCCATTACCAGAGACTTGAGTAAGGGATAGAAATAACCTTGAGGGGAAGGTGTTAAGCACCCCTCGAGGTCCACAACGGTGGGTCCCGTCCGAACTCAATTATGTGAATTGGTCATTTAACAGATAGGCAGTCTAAGCACACATACACAAGTAAAAGAAGTTTAACAAATGGGCAATCTAAGCACACATATGTAAATAAGGTGAGGGAAGTCCTAGGTTTGTTAGCCTATAAGATCACATCTGTACAATGCCCGGTAAACTTCCCTCAGATAGAGGCGTTACCCGTGGCATTAGCGCACACGTCATCATATCCTTTACTACCCAATTCCCTCCCCTTGGTCATAGCCTAAAGCGTTTTAGCAACCTTAAGATATATCCTATGCGTGCACTACCCGTACCTTTACTTATATAGTCCCAGAGGTATTTTAGGACTTCTAGTTAGGGTGGGTCTAGACAATCCTACAGTGATTAAAAGGAGAAAACTCTAGGTGACAAATAAAACAATTAGGACTGTCAAGTAAAGAACAATTAAAGGGGCTCACATTTTACCTCCACAAATAGAACAAACAAATGCACATCTTAGACAGCAGTGTTTTAGACATTTGAAAAGAGTCCTAATGGCAGGATATCTAGGTGAACACAAATAAGAACATATGCAATGATTTATTAAAGTGGGAACCAATACCTAATCAGTTTGCCTACTGATTTTAGAGGGGGTTGCTGAATCTGGATAGTTAATCAGAATCACAGTTTTACAGTTTACGTGATTTTTAATCGCCCTACAGTCTTGCCTAGGCGCGTATCAATGATATCCTATGTACATGATATATAGTCGTCAATCAAAAGTGCAATAACCAGTAAAACCATTTTAAACAAGCAGTTTGGTTTCATTAGATCCTATAGGCATGCTGTCTAGATGTGAGGAATGATTTTAAACAGTGCATCGATTTTAAAACCCGGATGGCATGCGAGGATTGATTTTAAACTTGCAAACATAGTGTTCATAAAGTAAGATTGGTTTTTTTAAACCCTATAAGCATGGCTTCTAAGTGCTAAATATGCTAAACCTATTTAGCGTGACTCCTAAATGCAGAAATTAAATTTCTTATAGGCATGATATCTAAACGTGCGAGACTGATTTTAACCTATAGGCATGGTATCTAGAATGCAAATAGTCAAACAGCGCAACGATATGATTTCCGATTGCAGAAGTGGATTTGAACCGTGTAGTCATGTTATCTAGAATGCACACAAGTAATGAACATTGCGATGTCTTATAGGCATGGCTGCTAGGATGTAAACACCGATTGAAATCCTATAGGCATGATATCTGCCCATTCCCAATAAAAATATGTATAATAATCCCTCCCAATTTACTAATTTCCCCAATATCTGTTTATAAAGTAATTAATATTACAAACCAAGTGTCAAAAATGAATTACAGGAATGGCAACAGTATACTATAGGGAGCCCGGATGTACCCAAAGCAAAAGACCTGGGGAACCAGGCCTCCAAACAGTCTCAAATGCCGCATCTCATAGTGCAACAGGGGTACCTGATGTGACAAAGTTCCCAAGGGCCTCAAGGACCCAGGGCAGTGCTCACACCAAGGTCCTCTTACAATCATCAGCTTGTGCAGTGTGGAGTAGCCAGCCCCAGTGTGTCAAAGTTAAACACACAAATTTAAACAGAAGTAGCATGCTGATAAACACACATATTTAAACAGAAGTAGCATGCTGATAAACACACATATTTAAACAGAAATAGCATGTTGATAAGCACACAAATTTAAACAGGAGTAACATGCTGATAAAAACACAAATTAAGTGAATGACAATGCTAGAGACATACCAGTTAAGGAATCAGAAACAGAAGGTAAAGTAGACAAGATTCAACAACCTAGTCTTGGCTTTCAGCCGGCTAGTCAAGCAGTAATCACAAGTAGCAGAGAGAGAGAGAGACGAGAGGAAGTTTTGTATGTGTGTGAATTATGGTTCGTGTCTAAGGTAGATATATATATAGGAGTCGAATAGTGTAGCTAAATAAGGCAAGGCAAATTGACGTATCAAAAATAAGTTAAGGAAGTAATCAAACATTCAATCGAGTGTGATTGGGTATAGGAAATTAGGGAATCATACCATAAATAACTCTAATTGAATTTCAAATAAGGCAAGAAGTATGTTTAACGGTCAATTAGAGTTAGAACCCTTAAATCAAGTAATTAGTTTCACAGATAAAGCAACACGGGTAATCAAAGACCAATCAAGGGGTCAATCAACCTATAGATACACAAGAGATGTCAATTAAGAACTCAGGATTAAGGAAAACAATCAGAGATCAATAAATCAGTTTAGTAAACAAATGAAACCTTAGATAATTAGGCTAATAATTCAATTATTCAAACAACAACGAGCAAGAGGTTGAAATCGAACACTGAATAGTCAAAAAAATTGGACCAAAAACATAACCATGCGAGAAAGATCAAACGAGACATAAAAACTTCAGAAAACCTTTTGCAAAAAATGGAAGTGGAAACCCCAGATAATTAGAAAGTTACTTAGGGTTGGTTAGTAGAAGAGAGATTAGGAGAACATTAAAGAAATAGCCATGGAAACAGAAAGCACTTCAAACATACAGAGATTCGAACAACAGAAATCAGAGAAATCAAAAAACCTAAAGTAGCGTAGTGCTAAAAATCGGTTAGTAGTAGAAAAGTAAAAGAACCTTAAAGAACAACCATGGGAATTTGAAAACACTTCGAACATGCAGAGGATTGAGCAGCAGATTATAATGAAATCAAACCTAAGATAACATAGTGCCAGAAATCGACTAATAGTGAAGAAACAAGAAACTCCCTAAAGAAAAATCGACGACGAACTCAGAAACTTTCCAGATCTACAAAGATCTGGTTGAATTCGTGTTTGAAATGAGGGTTTTGAAGAAAGAGTGAAAGGGTAAAGAGAATCCAGTCTCAAACAAGAGATTTGAACCGTTAAAGCATCGAAATAGTAACACTCACAACCATAGACGGAATCTTAGAGAGTCTTGAACCAGATCTGGTTAGATCTCCTCAAGATTATTCCAGGAAAGCATATGAACGAGCAACCAAGAGTCGTAGAAGATCAGTAGGAGCCTCAAACGGCCATGGAAAATCTATGGGTTGAGCGAGAATCGGAGGGAATAGAATTAGTTTTGGGTGACGGCGGCTAGGGTTTGGTTTAGGTCTTAGAGAGACGGAGAGGATGAGGGATTCTAGGGCGGCCTTTTGGTGGGAATGACTTAGGTTTAGGGGGGTCGTTTGGTTAAAATTGGTAAGAAGTGATGGTAGTTGTTGATCTCTATGATCAACGGCCAGGATTTAGAGGGCTTGGGGACCGGGTAGGATTTAATTGGGCTAGGGGTAATTGGTTTGGGCCTAGTCTTAGTGGGTTAGGGATTTGGTCTATTTAGTTTAGGCTAAGTCCGAAAATAAAAGGGGTCATTTGTTAAATACCCATTTAAATGCTAAAATAATTTTTTTTAAATAGTTAATAAATTAAAAAAAAAAAAAAGACGTTCATGCCTAGAATTGTTTTAAAATAATTACTTAATATTTTAAAAATATAAATGGTTATTTTCTGGTAAAATAATGTAATAATACATGCATGGGCTATAATTGCAAAGTAATTGCAATTATAACCCCAAAATACAAATGTGGCAATTTGTGAAATAATTAAAACTTTGTAAAAATGCAAATGATAAAATTAAGCCTCAAAATTATTATAAAACTATTTGTGATGCAATTAGTGATTGTTTATATAAATAAAAATGCTGGGATAAATTGCTTAAAAATCCCTAAAAATGTAGAAATTATGAAAAAATATCAATTGATGTTAATGCATAGTTTTGAAGGCATACATGCATTTCTAAAATATAATAGGGAAAAATTGGGTATCAACAGATGTTAGTTTGCACGTTTCTTTGAATACGGACTTAAGCGCAGATCCTGGAGGAAATGTATACAGGGAAGTCTGATCTTGTGGCCAAGGAACACAGGGTGTAGGAGACAGAGAAGTTAGCCTCCAGGTAATATTCGACATGCTAAAAGCTTAGCAGGCTATTATTGCTCAGCTTCAAAGTCAACATAAAACTCCGAGTGTGGTCGAACCAGAAATCACTCGTCGTACCGAGCTTGTGACAGAATGGTCGAATGGTAATTGATCACGGACTGATCCTATGATTATGAAGATGCTCGAGGAACTCTCCAAAAGAATCCAGGTGGAAACATACAACTCTCGTGTTGATCAAATACCGGGGGAACCCCCAATCTTAAAAGGCTTGGATGCCAAGAAGTTCGTGGAAAAGCCATTCCCTCAGAGTGCGGCTTTGAAGCCCATTCCTAAGAAGTTTCGTATGCCAGATATACCTAAGTACAACAGGACGAGCGATCCTAATGAACACATAACCTCGAACACATGCGGTATTAAAGGAAACGACTTAAATGATGATGAGATCGAGTCGTTTTTGTTGAAAAAAATTGGGGAAATTTTGTCAAAGGGAGCAAATATTTTGTATCACAACTTGCCACCAAATTCTATCGATTCGTTTACTATGTTAGCAAATGCCTTCGTGAAGGCACACGCCGGGGCCATAAAGGTTGCAACAAGGAAATCGGACGTTTTTAAGATAAGGAAGAGAGGTGATGAAATGCTAAGGGAGTTCGTATCAAGATTTCAAATAGAGCGAATGGAATTACCACCAGTCACCGATGATTGGTCCGTTCAAGCCTTTAACCAGGGGTTGAACGAGCGAAGTTCGATCGCGTCACGACAGTAGAAGCAAAATTTGATCGAGTATCCAGCTGTAACTTGGGTGGATGTGCATAATCGCTATCAATCAAAGATCAGGGTCGAGGACGACTAGCTAGGAGCCCCTCGGGTTCAGTTCATCCAAATAGATTGGAAGTTAAAGCCCCGAGAGAAACCGGCAGGAAGCCAAGGTCGAACAGGGAAGGATATTAGCCATATGTTGTAGATCGAAGAAACAATGGTTCAGGGCGCAATCCTCTTCGGAATGATTGAGGGCAAAATTCTTGAGGACTTATGAGTAAGAATGATTTTGATAAACATACCTATCTTACAGAAGCACCTCGGTTATCGAAGTATAATTTCAGTGTCGATGCATCGGGGATCGTATCGGCTATCGAAAGGATCAAAGACACCAGGAGGCACAAACCTATACAAACTGATCCTTCTAAAAGAAACCCAAACTTGATGTGTAAAGATCACGGAATGCATAGCCATAGAACCGAAGACTGCAGACAGCTGAGGGAGGAGATAGCTCGATTGTTCAACGAGGGCCACCTTCGAGAGTTTCTTAGTGATCGAGCTAAGAATCCATTCAAAAAAAGAGACGCCAATAGAAAGAATGAGCAGGAAGAACCGCAGCATCTAATTCATATGATTGTTGGTGGGGTCGATGCTCCACACGGGCCTAAATTCAAACGAACCAAGGTGTCGATCAATATAGAGAAGCGGACTCGGGGCTATGTGCTCGAAGGCATCCTATCGTTCAATGACGAAAAAGCGGAGGGCATTTCTCAGCCGCACACTGGTAATTTCTATTTTGTTAAATAAAATTCAAGTTAAATGGGTTCTAGTGGATCCAGGTAGTTCAGCAAACAGAATCAGATCGAGGGTCGTAGAGTAGCTCGGCCTGCAGGACCAAATTGTTCTTGCATCTCGAGTCTTAAACAGCTTCAACATGGCAAGTGAAACAACGAAGGGGAAGATAGTCCTACCAGTAAATGTGGTCGGGACCATCCAAGATACAAACTTCCATGTCATTGAAGGCGGCATGAGATATAATGCACTACTCGGGAGGCCGTGGATCCACAATATGATGGCAGTACCGTCGACCCTCCATCAAATGATGAAATTCCTGACAGTGGATAGTGTGAGAACATTTTATGGGCAACAACACGCCGCAAATGAAATGTTTGCAGTCGATGAGGTGATGCCGATATTAGCACTTTCGACCTCAAAAAAATTGGGCAAAGACAAACAGATGGTCAAACAGCAATCACCGTCCCCAGCCTCGACCGAATCGGAGAAACATGTAATCGAAGAAGAAGAAGAGGATTTCCTTACGCCCGGAACTTTCATCATTCCCGAAGAATCGGATGCAAGTCAACGGTCGAGGAGCTGGAACAAGTCATACTAATCGAGCAGATGCCCGAGCGAAAGGTATACCTAGGAACGGGGCTAACCCCCGAACAACTCATTCAATTTCTTATCGATAACATTGATTTTTTTGCTGGGGATGACAGGGATCCCACCGGAAATAAAAACACACCGGCTAAGCCTCAACACCAGATTCGAACCAATGAAGCAAAAAAAAGGCCCTAGTCTGAGGTGAAACATGCATTCATAAAGGATGAGGTAACTAAACTTCTTAAAATATGGTCCGTTGGGGAGGTAAAATACCCCGAATGGTTAACAATGTAGTTGGTGTCCCAAAAAAAGGGAACAAACTTAGTATGTGCGTAGATTACAAGGATTTAAACAAAGCATGCCCTAAAGACTCTTTTCCACTGCCTAACATCGATTGCATGATCGACGCCACGGCTGGCCACGAGAACCTTACCTTTCTCGATGCCTATTCCGGGTATAATCAAATTCAGATGAACCCAGAAGGCCAGGAGAAGACCTCGTTTATCACTAAGCATGGAACATACTGTTACAAAGCAATGCTCTTCGGGCTAAAAAATGCAGGACCTACATACCAATGCCTGTGAGCACGTGATTTTTGCCTCGCTTGAACTATTCCTATAAGACTCTTTAAAATTAGGATTTTTCTTTAGTGTTTGATATTAGGGAATTAATTGCATGATGCTTGTCTTGTTTGCACTTTTGTGTGCATTTTTAATTGATAAAACTCATGAAAAATACATGAAAATAACCTACTTGCATTTAGAACCTTATTTTAACATTTTTATTAGCTAATTAACATTACAAAAATAAAAGAAAATAACAAAAATAGTCATTTTTCATTTTTGCTTAGCTTTCTCTTTAAATTAGGATTTAGTTTATTTTAGAAAAAATGATTAGTCCAATTTCGGAAATTAGATGAGATTTTGTTAGTTTTAATTTTTGCAAGAAGAAAATAAATAAATAAAAAAAGAGAAGAGAAAAAGAAGGAAAAAGAGAAAACAAATGAAAAGAATTCAAAAGAAAATTTGGCCTTGTTAAAACTGCCCAGTTTTGGGCTAGTCTCCAAAACATAACACCAGCCCAAAAACCCCTCTCCAAAATCCGGCCAAAGATGGCCCAACCCACCTAAGAAACCCGATCCGCCCCTTTTTAATCCAAAACGACGTCGTTTCAAATGAATTAATCCTAGCCGTCAAGGATTCTTGATCCTACGGCCAGGAACTGGCCTCATTTTAATATATCAATGTCGGATAGCCTACCCCCCTACCTTTCGTCTCTCCCGTACCCCCAAGACTTCGTCTTCTTCACCCCATATACAGACCCTGTAACGCCGTCGTGTTCCACCGCCAAAAATCGCCTCACGGCGGCGGCCAGTCTCCAAACACAACCAAAATTACACCCCTTACTCCTCTCCTCCTCCTCGTTACAAATCCACAACCGGTTCCCCTCGAGTCCCACCCAAACTAGTCAAATCTTGGATCAAAGGATTCCAGCCAAAACCCTAGGTGACCCAATCCCGTCCAAATTAACACCATAGAACCGTCGTGTTCTCCTCTCTCAAACCCCCCAAACCCCGTCCCTCGAATCTAAATGGAACTTCTCGAATATTAATTTGAAGTTTCCGGCCAAAATCCTAAGTTCTCTAACCCCCACCAAATTGACACCACGTGGCCCCCTCGCCTCCCTCGTGTTGAGTTCATCATCATTGGCACTCGAATCTCACTGGAGAGGGGCTAATTTTGAATCTGAGAAGTGGCCTGATTTTAGAAATTATACCAGTGAGTTTTTCTGTTAATTTTGTGTTTTATCCCATGTCTGTGTTGCTTCATGATTGATTAATTAGTTCTTTTCATTTTTGTTATAATTTCAAGTAATTAGTTTAGGTTTTGTCTGCACTTCTGAGTCAATAATTTGTTCTGTTCTGTTGATATATGCAGTAGCATGAATTTTTCTGTTATGTTTCTCTTAAGCATACTTTCTTGTGTAAATCCGTAGTTAGTATTCTAGGTTTGGAAGTTTGATTAGTTTAAGTTTGATTAATATTCTAGTTTCACTGATTTTATTATGGTTACTTGATTAGTTGGTTTGATTGTTAATGGTAATTGGTAACTTGAAACTCAGTAGTTAGTTTAGATTTAGGATTTGGATTTGAACCTGGTTCTAACTGACTAAAATTGCTGAATTATTGTTTAACCATGGTTAGTCAACAAGGTTGGGGTGGGTTAGTAATTTCAGGCTAGTGAAAAGGGTAATTTAGGGAAATCCATTTAGGGACTGAATTCAGAAACTACTAGAAGCTCCTAGAAGGGGGTTTTAGTTAAAAGCTCAGATTTTAAGTGGTTAAGCTTAAGAAATAAGTCAGTAAACAGGGGACTATTTGGTTAAAACTGAATAAATAAAAGAGGGACTAATAGTGTAAACTGAATAAATAAAAGAGGGACTAATAGTGTAAATAGAAAATTGAAGGGCTGCTCTCATTTTGCCTATAAAAGGCAGTAGATACTGCCTTGTTTTACAAGTTTTGAGCACCTGAAAAATGAGTTTCAGAATATGAAAATTCCCTCCAGATTTCCACAAGTCTTCACAAGCTGAAGATTTGAATTTCAAATCAAAAACTCTAGATCTAGTTCTTCAAAAACCAAAAAAAAAACAAACAAAAACAGCAGAAAATTCCAAAAAAAAATACTGTTACAATGAGTTCCTTAGATCAATTTCAAGTTTGAGCAACTATTTCGAGTCTCTAGTTTAGTTTAAAGAGGAGAATGGCTTGAAATTCCTTGTGTTTTGGCTGCTGAAGTTTCAGAGGGTATTTCTGGGTTTAATTTCGAGTTTGTGTGGTATTATTCAAGTTGTTTGGGTTGTTTGACTGGTTGATTTAGTGTTAAAACATTTCCTGGGTATTGGAATTGGAATCTGCTGTTGCTTGCTGTAGTGTACTTCTGCTGATCTGCTACTGTAGCTGACTCCTATTTCTCATCATCTTATTCAATTCCAGGTACACAATTGTAACTCTGATAATTCTGAGCTGAAAACGTGAAGAATGAATCTATGTGAAGAATTGAAGCACGAGTGTTGATTTAGTTTATTTCCTGATTTGTGTACTCAGACAGTTAGTGCAATAATGTTATTTAGGTCATTGTTTATATTGTACTAATTGGACTGTATGAGCTGTTATTTCTCAGATTTATGTGAACATTATGAGTTAAACACTAGTAGTAGTTAATTTCATGGTAGGTTGATAGAATAATTTCATGTTAGTTGTAGTTAATTTCTGTCATGGAACTGTTTAGAACGTGCGAACTAAGGCTAAAAGGCTGCATAAAAATGCTGGATTAGGTGCTAGGCTGTAGCTGAGCATCGTTGTGTTCGTTGTTAGTCCAATAAACATGATAATCCCTGTTTAACTGTTAACAAATGTGATTAAGTTTGTAGGTAGATCACCATTAGTTGATATCACGTTCTGCTCAAAATAGATCGTCAGATTCTCTATTTTCGTTTCATTCTTAGTATTGACTGAGCTTTGGCTCCGTTAGTTGGACTGTAAGGACTGGGCTCAACACAGGCCCAGCTGAAAAATAGCCTGGCCCATTTCCCTTTTAATTCAATTAATTTGAGGCCTAGGCGGTATAATTTGAGGCCTGGGCCCAATGGCAATGCCAGAAGCCCAAAGCTGGGCAGGTTCTAAATAAAAAACAGCAACATTTACCTGCTTGCTGGGTTGATTTCAAGGCCCAAAAATTGCTGAGGACTTGGATTACATGAAGTCATGGACTTGAAGTATAGTAGCCCTTAAATAATACCAATTAACTAGGCTTTAGAGACAATACCTAATAAAATCATAGTTCTTCAGGTTGACCTTTACAATAAAAATGAGGTGCGCCGTGCCAAATAAAATCCCAAATAGCGTGGCCATCTTAATTGCTTCTATAAATATTTAGACCTCGGGACGTGCCATTTAGTGAATTTCATGGCTTCCCGCAAAGTTAATAATACGCTAGTTGCTTTAGGCCCGACATTTAATAATATTACCTTCCTAAACTCGGGTGCACATTTATGTGACCCAAATCCAAATCCCAACGAAGTTGAAATGTGTCAAAAACCATAGGTGCATTTATGTGACGTGGTTCGAGACGTATTTTCACGACGTTGCAATTCTCTTTAAAAATAATAATAAAGCGGTTTAAAGTTAAAAAGCACATAAGTCAAAACATGTTTTAAAATCAGATATCAAGCCAAATATGACAGTTGAGCGACCGTGCTAGAACCACGGAACCCGGGAATGCCTAACACCTTCTCCCGGGTTAACAGAATTCCTTACTCGGATTTTTGGTTCACGGACTGTTATACAGTGTCATTCTTTTCCTCGATTCGGGATTCAACCGGTGACTTGGGACGCCATAAATCTCCCAAGTGGCAACTCTGAATCTTTAATAAATAACAAATCCCGTTTCGATTGTCCTTTAATTGGAAAAACTCCCTTATTATATCCCTTTCGGGGGTGTAGTAGAAAAAGGAGGTCTGACAGGTGTCCATCTTGACCCACAGCTCAGAGAGGAGATAATTAAGGCATTGTTTGAGTACAAAGATGTTTTTGCATGGTCATATGACGACATGCCGGGTCTAAGCACTGATTTGATGGTTCACAAATTGCCCACCGACCCAGCATTCCCCCCTGTCAAGCAGAAGCTGAGGAAATTTAAAACTGATATGAGTGTAAAGATCAAAGAAGAAGTTACCAAGCAGTTTAAGGCAAAAGTCATTCGAGTCACACGGTATCCCACCTGGTTAGCCAATGTTGTGCCTGTGCCAAAGAAGGATGGAAAGACCAGGGTGTGCGTTGATTATCGTGATCTCAACAAGGCAAGTCCAAAGGACAATTTTCCACTGCCAAACATCCATATCTTGATTGATAATTGTGCCAAACATGAGATTGGTTCTTTTGTGGATTGTTATGCGGGCTATCACCAGATTTTAATGGATGAGGAAGATGCAGAGAAAACAGCATTCATCACGCCGTGGGGAACGTATTGCTACAGAGTCATACCATTTGGGTTGAAAAATGCTGGGGCAACCTACATGAGAGCGATGACAACCATATTCCACGACATGGTACACAAAGAGATCGAGGTGTATGTGGATGATGTAATTATAAAAAGCAGGAAGCAGTCTGACCACATCCGGGATCTGAGAAAGTTTTTCCAAAGGCTTCGCAGGTACAATCTCAAGCTCAATCCTGCGAAATGTGCTTTCGGTGTTCCATCTGGAAAATTGTTGGGATTTATAGTCGGCCGTCGAGGTATTGAATTGGACCCATCAAAAATCAAAGCCATCCAGGAATTGCCGCCTCCTAAGAACAAGACTGACGTGATGAGTCTGTTAGGGAGGTTGAATTATATCAGCAGGTTTATTGCTCAGCTCATGGCAACTTGTGAGCCCATCTTCAAGCTGTTAAAGAAGGATGTCGCGGTCAGATGGACAGACGAATGTCAAGAAGCATTTGATAAGATAGAAGGGTATCTGTCAAACCCACCAGTGTTGGTCCCGCTAGAACTAGGGAGGCCTTTGATTCTGTATTTGATGGTTTTGGACAACTCATTTGGATGTGTTCTAGGTCAGCACGACATCACCAGTAGGAAAGAGCAGGCCATATACTACCTCAGCAAGAAGTTCACAGCTTACGATTTTAAGTATACTCAGCTTGAGAGGACGTGTTGCGCTTTAACTTGGGTAGCGCAGAAGTTGAAACATTACCTGTCATCGTATACCACTTACCTCATCTCTCGGTTGGATCCGTTGAAGTACATCTTTCAGAAGCCTATGCCCACGGGAAGGCTCGCAAAGTGGAAGATCTTGCTCACGGAGTTCGACATTGTCTATGTGACCCGGACTGCAATGAAAGCACATGCGTTGGCTGATCATTTGGCTGAGAATCCTGTAGATGAAGAATATGAACCTTTGAAGACATACTTCCCTGACAAAGAGGTAATGCACATTGATGAGTTGGAACAAGCTGAGAAGCTAGGATGGAAACTTCTCTTTGATGGGGCTGTCAATATGAAAGGCGTTGGGATAGGAGCGGTACTTATTTCTGAAACAGGGCAGCATTACCCTGTTACGGCTCAGCTTCGCTTCTATTGTAATAATAACATGGCCAAGTATGAGGCATGCATCTTGGGTTTGAGGTTAGCTGTGGACATGGGTGTCCAGGAAGTCTTGGTCATGGGCGACTCGGACCTACTGGTACACCGATTCAGGGGGAATGGGAAACACGAGATTTGAAGCTTATACCGTACCGACAATGTCTGCATGATCTTTGTCAACAGTTTCAATCAATAGAGTTCAGGAACATTCCAAGGACTCATAATGAGGTTGCCGATGCTTTTGCCACTCTGGCATCAATGTTGTATCATCCAGATAAGGCTTATGTGGACCCTCTGCAGATTCAGGTCCGCGATCAGCATGTTTATTGCAATATGGTGGAAGAGAAACTTGATGGTGAGCCGTGGTTCCATGATATCAAAGAATACCTTAGAATGGGAGTGTATCCAGTACAGGCCACAGGGGATCAAAAAAGAGCAATTCGGCGTTTGGCAAGTGGATTTTTCTTCAGTGGAGGGGTATTGTACAAAAGAACTCCAGATCTTGGTTTGTTGAGATGCATAGACGCTAGACATGCCATAGCTATCATGACTGAAGTACATTCAGGGGTTTGTGAACCACATATGAGCGGGTATGTGTTGGCAAAGAAGATTCTCCGAGCAGGTTATTATTGGCTTACTATGGAGCGAGATTGTGTCAGCTTTGTGCGCAAGTGTCATCACTGTCAGGTGCATGGAGATTTGATTCACTCTCCACCATCGGAATTGCACACAATGTCTGCGCCATGGCCTTTCGTTGCATGGGGCATGGATGTCATTGGGCCCATTGAGCCAGCAGCGTCAAATGGGCACATGTTTATTCTGGTGGACATTGATTATTTCACCAAGTGGGTGGAGGCCAAAACTTTCAAGTCTGTAACCAAGAAGGCGGTGGTTGATTTTGTGCACTTGAATATCATTTGTCGTTTTGGGATACCAAAGGTGATCATTACAGACAATGGGGCTAATCTTAATAGTCATTTGATGAAAGAGGTATGTCAGCAATTTAAAATTACACATTGTAATTCGACTCCTTATTGCCCCAAAGCAAATGGAGCGGTTGAGGCAGCCAACAAGAATATAAAAAAGATACTCCGGAAAATGGTAGAAGGTTCTAGACAGTGGCATGAAAAGTTGCCTTTTGCATTGCTGGGTTATCGCACTACTGTCCATACTTCAGTAGGGGCGACCCCTTATTTGTTGGTGTATGGCACTGAGGCAGTGATACCTGCAGAGGTGGAAATTCCGTCCCTTTGGATTGTCGCAGAAGCCGAGATTGATGATGATGAATGGGTCAAAGCACGCTTGGAGCAATTGAGTTTGATCGATGAGAAAAGATTGGCAGCAGTGTGTCATGGTCAGTTGTATCAACAAAGAATGGCTAGAGCATATAATAAGAAGGTGCGCCCGCGAAAGTTTGAAATGGGTCAGCAAGTGTTGAGGCGTATTCTTCCACATCAGGCCGAGGCCAAAGGCAAGTTCGCCCCAAATTGGTAGGGGCCATTCATCGTGACGAGAGTGTTGTCCAATGGTGCTTTGTATTTGACAGACATATAAGGCAAATGTGTTGAAATGGCCATCAATTCCGATGCGGTCAAGAGATATTATGTATGATTTCCTTTGAATTAATTGCATTTGTTTGTATTTGGCACGTTTTGAAGATTGGAATCACGAAGGCATTTTGTTCTGCTATCTAAACACTTTATCCTTTGTTACCCCTTTGAGCCTTATTTATTTTCTTTCATACCCCTCTTTTGGAATCAGTGACAAAATTCATAAACACAAGTGCGGAAAGTAAAGTGAAGGAAAAAGAGAAAGGAAACAATGGAAAGAGAGAGAGAAGAAAAATGAAAAAGAAAAAGAAAGGAAGGAAAAAAAGAAAAGAAAAGAAAAAGAAAAGGAAAAAGAAAAAGAAAAAGAAAAGAAAAAGAAAAAGAAAAAATAGAAGAAAAAAGAGAGAGAAACAAAAAGAAAAATGGAAAGAAAGATCACAACAACAAAGTAATCTTGTTCCATGAACTACGTTCGACCTGATTCCTTTTAAGGATACGTAGGCAGCCTCACGGTTCAGTCCCATCAAAATAAAATCCAAAAGTCCCCCAAGCAAGAAACTGGGGCAGAAGTTGTGGTTGTTGTAAGAAATCTGATTCCGAAAGTTGTAACTTTTAAAACCCATTTGAATTATTTTGAGCCTTTAATACCCTTTCTTTCTAACCCTATCCAAAAGCCCACATTACGGTCCAAAGAAAGAACTTTTGATCAGTCTTCAAGAAATGCCAAGTCAAGAAAGAAGAGGTGATTCATGTCAGGGGCAACACTCTGGTCCAAGCAGAAAAATGATGAAAATGAGAGAGTCTTATTGGTGAAAACCCTCAAAGGCACCGTAAGGCGAAAGCGAGTTGAGAGAAAACAGAAATGAGAGAGTCTTATTGGTGAAAACCCTCACGGGAACCTTATGGCGAAAGTGAGTTGAGAGATGAACAAATGAGAGAGGTCTGTGTGTGAAAACCGTTTAGGACACCGCAAGATGAATAAGGTTATGACTTGTTTGAAGAAATCAAGATATGGAATTCTAGGGCATCAAAGTATGGCAACTAAAAGTTGATTGGTTGGACGGATTGGGCCGATTAGTCCGAAAAGCATGTCATGATCAATGGTATCAGCTGTTCCACTCAGATAAGTCTCTTTTCCTCTTCTTTCCTTTTTTGTAAGTCGTCTGGTTTTGGATTCTCTTTACCCTTAACTCTCAAGGTCATTGCATTTCATTCCTTTTGAGGTTTGTTTCTCTAAGATGTGTCAACGTCAGTTTTGTTCAAAAAAAAGGAAAAGGGATGTCAAGGCTTACTACCAGTTTCCCAAATGCGAAGCACAGTGGGGCCAGAACGTACCAAAGATGGCATGATGCAAAGTAAGATACAAGGGGTCACCGGAAGTTTCATCAGTGGGTTGGTTGGGTAATTTTATGGGAGATGCAAAGTTTCGGATAAAAGGGGTCAGAGATGCGAAACAACAGTCTGGGTATAAAACACTCGGGTCATCGAAGGTTATGGGGTTTGAAAGTCAGTCAGAAAGTCAAGCGGTTCAGGGCCAGTTCGGGAAGCAGGTCAAAGCAAAACACAGTAGCGGAGACATCTTCAGCAAGAATGCCATCAACTAACCACCATTTTAAACTGACAAAATTTTTCTTTGATTGAAACAGGGGCAGAAAGTTTTTGTTTGTTTCGGAGAAACTCTTCGTAGGGGAAGAGCAAGCACCAAAACAGGTTTGACCGTAAACTCTCAGGACCTTCCTGAAAAATAGGGCTTAGATAAATTTCAAAACAAATCATAGAAGAATGTAAGTTGATTGCAAAGTTTTCATGGTTTAAGACAGGATTCGATTAGGAGTTGTCAGGACCCCCTCCCTGAATAATGGGACCAAGTTTTAAGATTTCCATTAGATAGCAAGATGTAGCATAAATTCTGTTGTAGCGTAGTATGATTCAATCGTAAAAGTGTCAGTCTTTAGGATACGCCTTGATTTGATTTTTAGGACCTTCCTGGATAATAGGATGTGTTAAGACCCTTTTAGGTAACAGGACTTAGTACCTTTAGAAGATATAACTTAGGTTTAAAATTGTCTTTCAATTAAGAGTTGTCAGGACCTCCCTGGATAATAGGACTTAGCTTTTAAATTCCTAATATTAGTTGGTAGAATGATTCAGTTTAACACTCACCGATGTGCACCCAGCCACCAAACTGGGGCGAAAATTTTCTTTGTTTTGTCTATTTTGTTGAAGTCAGAAGCCCGCCTGGAAAACAGAGGAATACATTTCAAGTTTTAGCAGTCAGGAGCCCGCCTGGAGAACAGAGGCATACATTTCAAGCTTCAGCAGTCAGGAGCCCGCATGGAGAACAGAGGCATACATTTCAAGTTTCAGTAGTCAGGAGCCCGCCTGGAGAACAGAGGCATACATTTTAAGTTTTAGCAGTCAGGAGCTCGCCTGGAGAAAATAGAGGAATACATTTCAAGTTTCAGCAGTCAGGAGCCCGCCTGGAGAACAGAGGCATACATTTCAAGTTTTAGCAGTCAGGAGCCCGCCTGGAGAACAGAGGTATTACAATTCAAATTTTAGTTTTTGTAATGTGATGCCCAGCCACCAAACTGGGGCAGAAGATTTTCTTTATTTTGTCTATTTTGTCGAAGTCAGGAGCCTGCCTGGAGAACAGAGGCATACATTTCAAGTTTTGGCAGTCAGGAACCCGCCTGGAGAACAGAGGCATACATTTCAAGTTTCAGCAGTCAGGAGCCCGCCTGGAGAACAGAGGCATACATATCAAGTTTCAGCAGTGATGAGCCCGCCTGGAGAACAGAGGCATACATTTCAAGTTTCTGCAGTCAGGAGCCCGCCTGGAGAATAGAGGAATACATTTCAAGTTTCAGCAGTCAGGAGCCCGCCTGGAGAACAGAGGCATACATTTCAAGTTTTAGCAGTCAGGAGCCCGCCTGGAGAACAGAGGACTACATTTCAAGTTTTAGCAGTCACGAGCCCGCCTGGAGAACAGAGGCATACATTTCAAGTTTTAGCAGTCAGGAGCCCGCCTGGAGAACAGAGGTATTACAATTCAAGTTTTAGTTTTTGAATTCTTATTATTATCCGGTAATGTGATGCCCAGCCACCAAACTGGGGCAGAAGATTTTCTTTGTTTTGTCTATTTTGTCGAAGTCGAGAGCCCGCCTGGAGAACAGAGGACTACATTTTAAGTTTTAGCAGTCAGGAGCCCGCCTGGAGAACAGAGGACTACATTTCAAGTTTTAGCAGTCAGCAGCCCGCCTGGAGAACAGAGGACTACATTTCAAGTTTTAGCAGTCAGGAGCCCGCCTGGAGAACAAAGGACTACATTTCAAGTTTTATCGGTCAAGCATCACTCGGAGAAAGGACAAAACATCTCAGATCACAATTCAAGGCAACAACAGAAGGATGTCACCGGGAGAATACAAGTCAACAAGGCAACAAGAACTACAAGGTCAAGTTTGAAGACGTAGATAAGACTTTTGTAATTCATAGATCATAACTTAGTCTAGCTTTTTTTTTCTTTATTTTGACACGGTGTAATAAGGGGGTTCAGTAAGCAGTAGCAGCAGCAGCAGCAATAGTGAAACCACAGCTTCATGGTAATCCCAGCTACCAGACCTTCCAGAACTACACTGACCTGATTCCTTTATAGCCAAGGATATGTAGGCAACCTCTGAAGCAAGGTTCGGTCAAACATTTTTCAAAAATGCTTCTCATGGAGTGCCAAGCAGGCAAAAATCTCATAATTGCTCATTTATCTTTGCCCGAAAACCCTTCGTGTCTCCGAGCAAAGAGGGGCAGCTGTGAGCATGTGATTTTTGCCTCGCTCGAATTACTCCTATAGACTTCTTAGAATTAGGATTTTTCTTTTATTATTTGATTTTTAGGATTTAATTGCGTAATTTTGTGTGTATTTTTATTTGTGTGTGCATGATAATTCATAAAAAATACAAAAATATTGCATGAGCATTTAGGATCGAATTTTACATATTTTTAGGATTAATTAGTAATTAGGTTTGTACAAAAATACCAAAAATCATAAAGAAACTTTGATTTGTTTGGTTTGATTTTAATTTTAGTTTTAGGTTTATTAATTTCCTTTAAATTGATATTAGACTAATTGTAGCTTAATTAGGTAGTTTGAATTAATTGTGAGGTTTAATTTTAGTTTTAAAATTAAAAAAAAAGAGAAAAGAGAAAAACAAATAAAAGAAATAAAATAAATAAAAGAAATAAAGGAAGAGGAGGCAGGCCTGTAATGGTTCATAGTTGGGCCAAAATTAAAATAATTCCCCAGCCCAAACCAATTACCCGTATCACCCACACCCAGTCCAAGCCCAAAAACACCCAACCCAGTCCGTCTCTCACAATAGCCAAAACGACCCCGTTTCACCTTCCTTTAATCACGACCGTTGGATCTCATCAATCCGACGGTCCGGAACTAACGAGGTTCTTTAATATAAATATGTCTTAACGACCCCCTACCCCCATCTCACCATCTCAGACCCCTCTCCCAGAAACATAACGCCGTCGTTCCTCCACCGTCCCCCGCCGTCCGCCGCTGGCCGGAAATCGCCTCCGCCGACGGCAATTGTCCAAATCCCCCAAAATTTACACCACAACCTCCTCTCCTCTTCCCCTTTACAAATCCAAACCTTTTTCCCCTCAAATCCTACCCAGTCCCTTCAAATATGCAAAACCCTAGCCGCCGCCTCCGCCGTACACGGCGGCACCGCCTCAAAACCCTACCAAACTTACACCCTTAACTCGCCTCACCCTCCTCATCCCAAATCCCAAATTAGTTTCCTTCAAACCTAGCCAGAACCACTCGAATCTTAGATCTAGGGTTTAGGTCAAAGTCTGGATCGAAATTCAAGGGTTTATTAGTGTTTAACTGGTTCCAAAAATGATGTTATGTGCTTGTTCTTGGCAAAGGACAAGCATATAACATTGTTTAGGGATCAAATTCGAAGTCAGTCAAAATTGGGGCCTAAAATCAGTAAGTTTCCGGGATTTTTCTTGCTTTCTTTATTTATTTTCTTTCTTTGTTCTTGCATAATAAATTTTCTTTGAATGAAATTGATACCTCCTTCATGCCTAGTTCTTTGTCATGTTTAATCAAACTTGTGCCTTAATTTTTGTTTGCCAATTTTAGGTTCTTCGGTTAAGTTTTTAGTTAGTTTCTTTTTCTCCGATTCGTACTGTTTGATATGATCCTGTTTTTGTTGTTTTGCTTAATTTTTAATTTTTTCTGTTGTTTGATTCTTAATTATTTCTGTTTAATTCTTAATTTTTCTATTTAATCCAGTAATTGATTTTGATTGATCTTAATTTTTTGGCTAGTTCATAGTAGTAGTCTGTAATTGTTAATTAGAATTAATTCAGGTTATAGTTAGGTTTAGATGGATTTTGCTAGTTCAATTTTAGGGGTTTTGATAATTAGGCCTTGTTTGGTTATAGCTGAATAGTTTCCAGCTTTTGCTTGATTAATCATCGTCATTTTTGACCAAGTTTAAAAGGGCTAGGGTTAGTGTGACATAGGTTAGTAATTTTAGAATTAATTCAGGGGTAGTATAGGTATTTCAATGAAAGAATCTTGCAGTAACTGAATTGGAACCCCCTAGAACCTTCTAGATTGGGATTTTAATTTGAAATTTAGGAACTTGGTAGTATAACTTGACCAACAAGGCATGAATTGAGGGACTAATTAGCTAAAAACTGAAATTAAAAGAGGGGGCAAGGGTGCAAAAAAAAAATCTGAAAGTTGCCCTAGCTTTTGTCTATAAAAGGGCAGTATCCTTGCCTTGCAAAGGAGGAGAGTTCTAGAAAATCTGGAAAAAAAATTCAAAAATTCAAAAGTTTAGAGATCCAGAGATCTGAAATTCAAAAATTCAAATCAAAAAATCTAAAAATTTGAAGTTTGAGAGGTAATACTGAAAATCAACAAAAAGTTCTGCAGAATCTGAGAGTTTTTGAACAATTAGAGTTTAGATCCTAGATTTCCAGGCATTGAAAGTTCTGAAATTTCAGTAGTAGAGGTTTTAGAGGTCCCTGGGTTATATCAAGTTCAAATTGGGTCATTCAAGCTTGATCTGAGTGTTTGCTGCTGCTGTTTGTTTGAAACTATTTCCTGGCTGCTTGATACCATTTCTCGGGCTAAAAATTAATCTCAAGCTGTTGTTGATTGTTGTCTGTTGTTGCTGCCTAGCCGACCCTCAATTTTCTCTTGTTTTCCTCGAATTCTAGGTATTCACCTAACTAGTAAATGGCAAGAGTTTGTGGAATGTGTGAATGAAGAAATGATTTTAATCACGAGCTGTCCGGAGCTGTTTTTCTCTTATCCAATTTTGTTATTTTTTATTTTGTTCAAGTTATTAGATCTGGTAGTATAGAACGGTTTTAGTCATACTCTAGAGATGTGTTTGTCCTTAAACTTCTTTGAAACCGTTAAGATTCAGTAGCATATTGGGATATTTGAAGGACTGTATAATTGGATTGTTTCGTTAGAGATTTTCAGTTAGATTCATATGGATTTGGTGATTGAACATTTCATTAGTTATTTCTAGTTCCAGTCCCTAAGCAAGTGTTGCAATATATATTGAATGAAGTTAAAGGTCGTGTTAGGGATTGAAATCAAAATGAATGATTTAGTTCAACAGTTCGCATATGGTCAGAATGTGAGTGTGAAATTTTCCAGTAAAATTTGAGTTTAAATTTAGTAGTGATTCAGTCCATTTAGCAGTTGTTCATTTGTTACAGAATTGATAAGCCTGGTTGTGATTTATGAAATTTTCCAATAAAACTTGAATTTAAATTTAGCAGTGATTAAGTTCATTAGCAGTTATTTATTCGTTATAGAAATTGTTAAGCCCAGCTGTGATTTAAACCAATATTTTTCGGATCCAAATTAGAATTAGCATTGGATTTGGGGCTCATCTATGAGCCCAAGCCGCTTGTTTAAATGAGATTTGGGTCCAGTTGAGTAATAACCAGCCCAAGTACCACCCACCTTGTGAACTAATATACTTCTCCTAATTGTGGACCATTCAGGACCTCTCTAAATTGGGCTTATATTGAGGCCCAATGCTGGACAACTTTTCATAAGCTGATCGAACAAATCTTCTTTCTTCTTGGGCTGGCTTCGAAGCCCAACATGCTGAAAATCCTATTTCATTATTGAATCTATGGATTAAATTTGTAATGCAAGCTTGGGCCTTCCAAGTTAAGTAGCAAACTTGAGTTAAGGTATCTTCAATAATGGAGATCACCTTGTTCAAGTTTGGACTTGATCTTGAGGCCCGAACTATCTTAAATGCCTCTAATAGTAATTGAGTCATACTGCTAATTAATTAAGTTTTTTAGAGACAATCCTTAATAGAGAATAATAGTTCATTTTAGGATATTCCTTAAAATAATTTGAGGTGCGCCGCGCCAAATAAAATCACAAATTGCGTGGCCCTCTTTAATTACTTCTATAAAGATATCTAGAACTTGGGACATGCCATTTAGCAAATTTTCATGGCCTCCCGCAAAGTTAACAACGCGTTAGTTGCTTTAGGCGCGTTCTTTAATAATTTTACCTTCCTAAACTCGGGTGTGCATTTCATGTGACCCAAATCCAAATCCTAAAACGTTGAATAAGATGTGTTCCGGATTGCGGGTGCATTTCATGTGACGCGATCCAAAGATATGTTTTAAACGATGTTCAACATTCTTTAAAAATTAATTAAAAGCGGTAAATAATTGAAAATTGCACATAGGTTCAAACTGTATTAAAATAAGATAATTAAGCCGAATATAACAGTTGAGCGACCGTGCTAGAACCACAGAACTCGGGAATGCCTAACACCTTCTCCTGGGTTAACAGAATTCCTTATTCGGATTTCTGGTTCGTGGACCGTAATACAGAGTCAATCCTTTCCTCGATTCGGGATTTGAACCGGTGACTTGGGACACCATAACTCTCCCAAGTGACGACTCTGAATCTTTAATTAAATAAATCCCGTTTCGATTGTCCTTTAATTGGAAAAACTCCCTTTCTTATACCCCTTCCGGGGGTGTAGTTGAAAAAGGAGGTGTGACAGTTGTCATCTGTCATAACCGCACATGCGGTTTGGGTTCCGCAGGTGCGGAGCCGCAGAAGCGGCCAGGCAGTCG
Organism: Nicotiana attenuata; assembly: GCF_001879085.1. Taxonomy (NCBI): domain Eukaryota; kingdom Viridiplantae; phylum Streptophyta; class Magnoliopsida; order Solanales; family Solanaceae; genus Nicotiana; species Nicotiana attenuata. Next base: position 28,605 of record NW_017674881.1, read on the forward strand.
CAGATGCGGATTTGGGCAGGAGGAGCAGGTTCCGCAGATGCGGGATGTTAACCGTAGAAGCGGTACCGCACCTGCGGGAGGGAAACCGCAGATGCGGAATCTAGGAGCATTAGGAAACAGCAGAAGCGGCCTTTTACCGTAGAAGCGGGACCGCAGGAGCGGTCCCTTGACCGCAGAAGCGGTAATCACTGGACAGAAATAGGAGATTCGAGGGTTAAGTTAGTTGGAAAAATCAAATTTGAGCTCGGGAGAGGGCGATTCTGAGTGGGTTTTAAAGAGAAGATCATTGGGTAACGTTTCTTAATCCTTTTTTAGTTGTATTCCATCAATATATAGTTAAATCCTTCATCTAAATTCGAATTGTGGATCAAAATTTGGGGGAAAATTTGGAAGAAACTTCTTAGACCAAACTATTGAGTTTGGAGTAGGTGTTTGACCTCCGATTTGGGAGATTTTTATATGGTTAGACTCGTGAGAGTACGAGGGTTCTGAAAATGTAGAAATTATTTGATTCCGAGACGTTGGCCTGAGGGGCATTTTGGTCATTTTACCTATTTTCGCGCCTTAGCTTTAAACTTAATAGTGGAATCAGTTAGTTGCAATGTTATTTACGATATGTAATTGAATTGAATAGATTTGGGCCATTTGGAGTCGGATACTCGTGGCAAAGGCGTGGTTTCTAGTTGATTATTGAGTCGGTTCGAGGTAAGTGGCTTGTCTAACCTTGTGCGGGGGACCTTTCCCCTTAGGACTTGATAATTGGTATTTGAATGCCTCGTACGTGAGGTGACGAGCGCGTACTTGAGCTAATTGTTGAAAATCCGTTTCTATTTGAAGTATTTAAATTGAGATTCCTGCTTACTTGTTCATTTTAAATTGTAAGTTTAACCTGTGCTAGCTTAGAGAAGCATGTTTAGTTGACTTACTTGCTTATTTGCTTGAACTGTATTATTTGTATTCCGTGAAGCATGTTAGGCTAGAATTTACTATTTCTTGTTCTGACTTTAGCATTTATTCTGAGATTATGAGTTATTATTGTGTGTTTAAATTTGGGACTACGGGACGGTTTCCCGGGAGATCCCCTGTACGTGTGATGTTCTGGACAGAGAGTGTGGGATACCAAGAGATCCCTGGCACATATGTTATATATATCAGGGATACCAAGAGATCCTCGGGATACCAAGAGATCCCTCGTGTATAATATGAGGATACCAAGAGATCCTCGGGATACCAAGAGATCCCCGGTTATAATCCATGTTGCGAGCAGTATTTTCCCTTGATTTATCTTGTCTCTGCTTTCTATTACTGCTTTTACTTATTTATCTTGTTTTAAATTCCCGCTGTAGAGTTTATTTAAACTGTTTCCGTTATCTTACGATTTTATTATGTTATCTCAGTAGGGCCCTGACCTTTCCTCGTCACTACCCAACCGAGGTTAGGCTTGGCACTTACTGAGTACCGCTGTGGTGTACTCATGCTCTTTCCTGCGCATGTTTTCATGTGCCGATCATCTAGGTAACTCCACTCAGGCGCACTATCCTTGAGGCGGGAGAGCATACGGAGACTTCGAGGTATATCTGCAGCGTCCGCAGACCGAAGAGTCTCCTTCCTTATTCTAGCTGTAGTGTTTAGATTTTTTTTTCATACTTTGATGTAGACATTCTGGAGATTAGAGCATTCACAGTCTCATTAGCCTGTGTTTCCCGTGAGTTTCCGGGTTTTGGGATTTGAGTTGTAGACTTCCGTATATCTTTAGAGTTGTATAGGCCGAGCGGCCTCATATACAGTTGTTATCTTATATGTTCAGTTTTGATTAATTATTTCCGCAAGTTAAGTTGTTATTTCCGCATTGTTAGGCTTACCTAGTTATAGGGACTAGGTGCCATCACGACATGTTCACGGAGGGCAAACTGGGGTCGTGACAAAAGACTAACAAGACTTCCTAATTGAATTATCCCTAAAACAATTAAGAGAATAAGCACACCCCAATATAGCTACAAGTAGTTCAATCCTATCCCTAGGTAGAATCTATAAAATGAGGGTTAAAGCCTCAAGTTCTTGTTAATTAATATTTCCCAACCCCAAATTGTCTTTTCCAAATTAATTAGAAGTAAATGGGAGAGTCCTAAGGTTAGCTAATCCCTTTGGAAATATTAAAGAACAAGAATGATTAAAGAAACAACAACTCACTTCAATATAACTAAAATCGTTCAATACATAAGCACAACAAGATATTTAATCTACACTTTAAATATGAATATTCTCATAAATAAGTTTCAAGTGTTGGAATAAATATTACACACTTAGATATACAATACAAAGCAAGGAAATACAGAAATGAACATAAATGGGTAAGAAATTCTCAATCAAAAGCTTCAAATCTTCAAGACCCAAGTGTATGTGCAAGAACCCTAGCTCCAAAACTTGTGTTCTCTTCTCAAGATGTGTAAAGGCTGCCCAAAGATTCCAAAGATGTGTTTCCAATAGGCTAGGTCATGTATTTGTGGATTTGGAAACGAAAAAATGTGATTTGCCAAAATTACCCAGAGCGGAAGCCCGTTGACCGCACCTGCGGAACAATCCACGTAGGTACGGTTACACAAATGTGTGTAGAAGCTCGCAGAAGCGAGATTTGGGGGGAACAGGGTACTCCACATAAGCGGCATCCATGCGCAGGAGCGTGAATGTAAATGCGTACATAAAGCGCAGATGCGCGGCCGCAGATGAGGTAGATCAATCGCAGAAGCAGTTTCTTCCTTCAGACCTTCTTCCGAAGATGCGGACCATTTCCTCGCATATGAAAGGTCGCAAAAGTGCACAATGTTCTGCAGATGCGGAATCACTGAAGGAATTTCCACTCGTTTAACTCTTTTTTGCTCAATTCAACTTCAGTTGAGTTTAGCTCTCTTAATGGCATCATTTACCTTAAAATCTAGCAATACACACCATAAATCACCTTATTTTATAATTAAAGGACACAAACAAAAGAAAAGAGACTAGAATAAATGGTAAAATCACCACTCATCAGTGACTCCTGTTGTAAATCTTGTGCCGGAACATTTTGTGGATTAGAAATGTCGTTGTTTTTCCTTAATTGCTTTCATTTGTATTTTATATGTGCTTCGATTATTTTGTTGTTTTATCACATGATGTCTCTTTGTTCCATTTATTTACTATGATTTCCATTGTTAGCTTTATATTAATAATCTGCACATGTTATTTGATTAGTAAGTGTTCTGACTTGAACATCGCCACTACTCCACCGAGGTTAGTCTTGATACTTACTGGATACTAATTATGGATTACTCATGCAACGCTTCTGCATATTTTTGTGCAGATCCAGACGTTGGAGGTTGTGGACCTAGGCAGTGTTAGCTTCTTGATCACGAGGATTCAAGGTAGAGCTGCTCGATCACCGCAGTCCCTTGGAGTCCTTTCCTTACATTATTACTGTCATATCTTTATCCGAACAGTATTGTATTTTGAGTTATTTTTATGTATTTAGTAGAGTTCTTGACTCTGTACTATCTAGTCTTGGGAAGATTGTTGTGATTATTGCCACGTAGGCTTGCATCACCTTTATATAGGTATTTATATGGAAATCTGCTTTAAACATATCTTGTTAACTAGTTTAAGTGATTGATTAGCTTACCTAGTTATAGAGACTAGGTGCCATCACGATCCTCAAGCTGGGATTTTGGGTCGTGACACCAACAAAGATGATTGTGCCAAAACACAAGTAAGAACCCTACGAGGCTCTGAAATGTCCCACATTACAAATAGGTTACCCAAAGCCTTAACATCCATGGCTAATGGCCTCTCTAGCGCCGGTAAAAATGTTAAACTACCCGTGATTTCCGCATTCCTACTTAAGGCACCAGCCACCATATTTGCAATTCAGGTCCGTTTGCTTGAATATATGTTGGAGACTTTCATGGTCGGTATAGACCTCACATGGCACACTGTATAGATAGTGCCTCCAAATATTGAGTGTGTGAACAATGGCTGCTAACTCCAAATCATGCATAGGGTAATTCTTCTCATGGACCTTCAACTGACAAGACACGTAGGCAACGACCCAAGCATCGTGCATAACACCGCGCCAACTCCAATATGTGATGCGTCACAATACACAGTGGAAGATGATCCTGTGGACAACACCAATACTGGTTTGTAGTCAAGGCAGTCTTGAACTTCTGAAATCTCTTCTTATACTCATTGGACCATCTGAAAAAGCACCCTTCTAAGTCAACTTAGTTAGCGGGGCTAAGATAGATGAAAACCCCTCCATGAACCGGTGATAGTAGCTTTCCAAATCCAAGAAACACTGAATCTCTGTAGTTGAAGTAGGTCTAGGCCAATTCTGAACTGCCTCTATTTTCTTAGGATCCACCTTGATACCCTCTGAAGACACAACATGACCCAAAAAGGTAACTGAGTCTAACCAGAACTCACACATCGAAACTTAGCATATAACTAACAATCCTTCAAAGTATGAAGTACAATCCACAGGTATTGCTCATGCTCCTCTGTACTGCAAGAGTAAACAAGATATCATCAATGAACACAGTCATAAGGAAATCCAAATAAGGCCTGAAGACTCGGTTCATCAAATCCATAAAGGTTGCTGGAGCATTAGTCAAGCCAAATAACATCACTACGAACTCGTAATGATCTTATCGAGTCCTAAAAGTTGTCTTAGGGACATCTGATGCCACAATCTTCACCTGACGGTAGCCAGATCTCAAATCAATATTAGAAAATACCTTGGCACCCAAAATTTGATCGAATAAATCATCAATCCTAGGCAACAAATACACGTTCTTGATAATAACCTTGTTCAACTGCTGGTAGTCAATGCACATCCTCACGAACCATTCTTTTTCTTAACAAACAACACTGACATACCCCAAGGTGAAACACTAGGTCTAATGAATCCCTTGTCAAGCAAATCCTACAACTGATCTTTCAATTTCTTCAACATAGCTGGAGCCATACGGTACGGTGGAATATAAATTGGCTAAGTGCCTAAAACCAAATCAATACAAAAGTCGATATCCCAGTCAGGTGGCATACCCACAATATTTGTAGGAAACACCTCTGGAAACTCGATCACAACTTGTACTGAATCTATAGAAGGAATATCCTCACTAAAATCACGAATATAAGCCAAATATGCCAAACACCCTCTCAACCATATGTCAAGCCTTCAAATATGAAACCACTTTTCTAGTGAAGTGACTGAGGGTCCCTCTCCACTCTAATCTACACACCCTAGGCATGGCCAAAGTCACACTCTTGGCATGAAAATCCATGATAGCGTGATACGGGGACAACTAATTCATACCAAGAATGACCTCAAAATCCACCATATTTAGCAGCAGAAGATTAACTACTATATCAAAACTATTAATAGTGACAACACAAAACCGTTACACCCGATCAACTACTATGGAATCTACAATCGGTATAGACACAGAAACATGAACATCAAGAGAATCACGAGGCATACTCAAATGCAAAGAAAAATATGAAGATACATAAGAATATGTAGAATTCGGACCAAACAACATGAAAGCATCTCTATGACAAACTGAGAAAATACTTGTAATAACTTCGTCAGATGACTCTGCCACAGGTATATCCAAAAAGGCATAACAACAGGGCTAAGCCCCACTAACCTATCCTCTACCTCTAGGACAACCTCGCACTAACTGACCTCCACCTCTAACTAAATGGCCTCCACCTTTGGCTACCTGAACCCTGCCTCTAGCTCGTTGTGCGGGTGGTGGATCCTCCAGTGCCGAAATTATGGCACAAGTACTCTGTTGTGGCATACTACTCTATGACCTAGGGCAAAACCTCATGGTGTGCCTCAGATCCATTCATACATAACAAGTCCTCGGCTGATGTGGCTGCTGAACCTAGAATTGTCCCTATCAATCTCACTAATCACCCTAGTAACTCTATATTAGAGGTGCGCTAACTGGATCTGGAGGTGCACTGTTTGCTAACAGCTCAAGATGAGGTCCATAAGCACTGTGGCTACCTGAAGTACCATGGATGACCTGTAGAGCTAACTGAACCGGCTTGATAGGATGGCCTTGACCAAAGGAACCCCTACCTCCAGACGAGACATCATTGAATTCTCCAAAGTGATGGGCCCCTTTTCAGAAGTCGCGTCCCTCACTTGGCCTCTAATATGCTCGATCTTCCTGGCGATCTCCACTAACTTAGTAAAAGAAATCCTAGCCTTGGTCTCGATGTCCATCTAAAGTCTAAGACCCTCAATGAATCTCTACAACTTCTACCTCTTAGTAGGGATTAGGATAGATGTATGGCATGACAAATTAAAAAATCTAGTCTCATACTAAGTAATGGTCATGCTACCCCGCTGAAGGCGCTCGAACTGACTGCACAATTATTCTCTCTCAATGAAGGGAATAAACTTCTCTATAAAAACACTAACGAACTGAGCCCATGTACAAGAGGTTCTCCTGCATGCCTGCCCTGCTCATAAACCTGCCACCACCTCTTGGCAAAACCATACACCTAAAAGATGGTGAAACCAACTTCATTGGACTCCACCATACCCATATTGCACATAATCTCATAGCAACAGTCCAAGACGTCATGGGTGTCCTCATAAGGTATACCACTAAAGTGCGAGGGAAACAACTTGGTGAACATGTCCACCCTCTTCAACTCATCAACTGACATTGCAGGCCTGTCCCTGGCCTATGTAGCAATAGTAGGTCGAACTGCCCTAACTAGTAGAATTGGTGGGGTCTGATAACCATGAGTCATCTGCTATGGGGTATGAATACCAGGATCCTAGGGTCCTCCCCCGGCCTGAGAAATAGCTGGTGCCATAGGAAACACACAAGTTTAAGCCATACTCTCCATGAAGTCAACCATGCGGACCAAGGCGTCCGGAAGCACTGGGTAGCAATGAACCCCTCTAGGACTTGAGTTGGAACTACTAGCTCTATCGGAACAAGGATCTCATCACCCTACACTATCTGAGGCTCAACAATGGGGTGACGATGCGTGTGCTCTAGGATGAGCTCTTCCTTTACCTCTGGCTATTGCCCGGCCCTTAATCCTGATAGTGGCTGCAACCTGGGGCTCTATCTCATGATCATCTGCGAATGACGTACGCATCCTCACCATTTGTGAGAGAATAAGAGAATAGAAATTCAATCTTAATGATAGAACAAAGTTTCACGGTAGAGAGAAAACGAAAACGAAGTTTCCTAAAATCATATAGCCGCTAGAAGATAAGTACAGAAGTCTCTGTACCAATCATTAAGATTTTACTAAGCTTGCTCATGACTCGTGAGACCTATGCAACCTAGAGCTCTAATACCAGCTTATCACAAGCCAAAATCCCAACCAATTGGATCGTGATGGCGCCTAACATGCTTGCTGAACAAGCCAACACGCAACAAAAAGATACAAAAGAATTGCAATTAACAACTAACATCACGATAATAAAAAAATGTAAAAGCAACTCAGAAGTATTCAAGATAAGCCTAAATCAACACTAACGTTCACCCTCCCAAGACTTGGAGTAACAAGTACATGAGCTACTAGAGTCTTCTAAATATATTATTTTGAAAGAAGTATAACACTCTCCGGAAAGTGGAAACTGTACAGTAGAAATACAAAGATGACTCTAAGCGTGTAAATGGAACATAGCTCTACCTTGAATCACTGACTAGTATCCGCTATGTACCCCTTAGAAGTCCGCTGGTACCAATATCCAGATCTGCACAAGAAGTGTATAAGTATAGTATGGGTGCAACCAACTCAATGTACTTAGTAAGTATCGATCCTAACCTCGATAAGGTAGTCACGAGGCTAAGCAAGACACCTAGAATAAACATGTACAGTTATATATCAAGAAGTAACGAAATAACAGGTAAAGTATCAAGTATAATAACGAGATAGAAACAAGTAAAAGGGATAACAAGTACATAAGTTATGGGGGCATAAAATGGGAAAATAAAGTAAAATTTCACTGAATTAGCCACAACTCGTAGTTTTATGACAACCCTGAACAACCCTTTTAAAGAAAATAACAAAGCAATAAAGTCAAGTCCACATTTCGAATACCAAGGTAAGGAGCAATGAAATCAACAATACGGCACGGCATCACCCTTTGTAATTTTAGTCCCATCCTGATATCATAATATAATAGCAAGTACGGAAACACCTTTCGTGCATATCCTCACTTTCACTCAATCACGGCAACACCCTTCTTGCAATGATATTAATATATGAATAAAGCACGAAAATACTCTTGCATAATCACTCTTCCTCACAAGTACGGTAACACCCTTCGTGCATTTCACTCTTTATCACCAACAAATACAACACAATACCAATAAGGGAAGCATAATCAAAATCAATAATAGTATTTGAACACAACTCATGATATGAGGATTTACCAACAATTTAGCACCAACAACCAATCAATAGTTCAACGATCTCAACGCCAAATATATCAATAATCTCAACATGAAAATAAAATGAATATGAAAAATCAAAGAATTATACAACCTATCTAAGCATGGAAGACACAATACACAAGTAACATGGCACAAATAGGCTAATTCTACCCGCATACTTATCCCATGGCAAACGCATATACACCCGCCACCTTGTATATATGTCGCCCCCAACACATAGATCACATAGAAAATAGACTCGATTATACCATATTTCCCTCAAATCAAGGTTAACCAAGACACTTATCTCTTTCCAGAACACAATCAGCAATCCAACACGGCTTTCTAATTAGAAAAAGCCTTCAAACCAACTGAACCTAGTCCAATATTGTTCTAACAAGTCAAAACACGTTTTAGAAACTACTCTTGTACGATAAATGTTCAATCTTTAACATAATTTTAAAAAGTCAACAAAAAGTTAACCCGAGACTCATGTGGTTGAAATCCAAAATTAAGATTAAATCACGATTACCCATTCACCTCGAAGACTGAATATGTGATTTGTTTCGAAACCAACCTTAATTTGAAGTCTAAATTTGAATTTTATAATATACCTAAAATCTACCCAAAATCCCCAATTTCTACTCTAAGAATCTTAGATTTGATGATGAAATTCATGAAAAAGTAATGAAAATTGAATGAAAATAAGTTAAAGTTACTAACTTATGAAGTTGGGAAGAAATTTCTCGCCAAAAATCACCTCTATGGAGTCTAGGTTTCAAAAATGGTGTAAAATGAGCTAGTCCGAAAATCCTCAAATTTTACCTAGGTCAAGATATCATAATTATGAACTCTTATTTTCAATTGTGATGTTCGCAAATGCCATCAGTCATGCTAAAACCATCTGTAATGCATCCGAAGCTCACCTAAGCCCCTCGGGCTCCAATCCGAACATCAACTCGAGTGTAATAACATCATACAAACTCGCTCGCAAGCTCAAATCATCAAAATAATATCAAAATTCAAGAATCGATCATTAAAACTCAAAAAATTTCAAAGTTAAACTCCATTTTTTAACTTTTCACATAACCCGTCGGAATGGCCTCGGGCCGCTGGGACCCCAATCAAGCATGCGTACAAGTCCAAAATTATCATATGAACCTATCGGAACCGTCAAAATACTGATCCGACGCCATTTACCAAAAATATTGATTGTACTCAACTCTAGTCATTTTTAAAGTCAAAATCACATTATCTTTAAAATTTCACATATAAACGTCCCGGAAGTCGACACGGACTATGCACATAAGTAATAAATAATAAAATAGAGCTATGAGAGTTCTCGAGTTTCAAAAAAGAGAAACTAATACTCAAAGCGGCCTATCGGGTCGTTACAATAATGGGCACCCAAACCCCCAAAAAAATACCAGCAAAAATTATTGTTCAATGGTCAAAGACTTTTATGAAGAAAATACATAACAGACCATAAAATGATTAAGATTTTGAGTTGTGCAGAATTCTTAAGGACAATCTATGCTTGAGTTCCTCTTAGTGCTTGAACTTCTAGGGAGAGATAACAACACATAGAATTAGTGCCCCTCTCTTCTCCATTTCTGAAATGCAGTATACTAGTGATCAGGATGGGTCGAAGTTCATTATGAGTATTTCTTGGCTTTAATTCTGAATGATGGAAGTTGCATTTTGTCCATCCTCAATGAACCAATTGCTTTTATGGAGAAATATTTATCTTAAGATAAAGTGGTAGCATGCTTAGCCAGTGCATCTGTGTTTATGTTGCCTTCCCTATAGAAGTATCTAATAGTAATTCCATGTTGTTGAACTCTTAGTTGTGTCATACCCATGGTATCTTTTAATCTTCGTGGAGCTCTAGCAATTCCTAGTATCATGTGAACCAAAATCATGGAGTCTAATTCTATTTACCCAAAAAATCAGATAATAATTAAACTTAGAAGTGGTTTTAAGGATATGTGATTTCACTTGGCACAAACTGATAAATATAAGAATTAATTCTAGGAATTAATATTAAAACAAAGCAAACCAATGTGATGAACAATTATGGCCCTTGAGCTAATTACCCTCGAACCAACTGAACAAGCTATTGAAAGTATGAACTGGACAATAGAGCTTGCAAGAGATAAAAGTGTGATATATTCCGTGAGTGTAAGATGGTTACAAAAAGATTAGAACCCTCTTTATATAGTAGAGGAATCCTATTTATGGTATAATTCTAATTACAGAAGTAAATCCCATGATAGGATAAATAATCGTACTGGATTTGATCTGTTCCGAGATTTTTGCCATGATCTTTGGCCAGTCACGGATATCTCACCTTTCTGTTATTATGCTATCTTCGGTCTTGCTCGATTTCAATCTCGTTCGATCTCGATCAATATTGGCCTCAATCTCGACAGGTACTACGAATCCCGAACTTGGTACCTTATCCTCGCGTCTTGGTCTGATATGCTATAGGGCCGATCCTCGATCCATCCCTTTGGTCTTGGTTAATCAGTAAAATTGGGTGGGCCCAATTTTAACCGTATACAGATAGTCCCCTCATTTTTTGGAATGTAATGACAAGAAACAAATTGAGTTTTCGAATTGAACCTTGGATTACCATGACGTAAGTATTGTGATGCAAGCAATAGAGGTGACTAAAATGTCCCATCGGTTCAATTTCTCATGCATTTAAGGTGCGTCAGTTGGCGGTCGGCCACTAGCAACTTTGAACCGTCGCCTTGAAACCCATAAATAGACCTCTTTTCCACTCTTTCAAACTTTACTTTTAATCTATTCTGCTCTAATATTTAATGCTCTTTGCATCCTTCAAGATCTTCAACTGCAATTCTGCAAGTTTCATTGATAACCTCTTTTTTAAAACACCGAGTATCCTAATCCATGTTCTTCCTTGTTCACAAAAATGGCTAAGACCTCTAAAATTGTCCCTCATAAGGACCACTTCTTCATCAAAGTCGGCCAGCGCCGCGGCCGCGGCGAAACATCCCCTTGCGGACTTCGTTCCGACGAAGTATGCCACTGCTGCTGATTTCAAGGTGGAGAATACACCCCCGATACCGGGTCGATGTGAACCAATGCCGAGGTACATGTGCACGATTACAGAAGGTCTCCTTGAGAAGGTGAAAAAGGAGTGCAACAGGGTAGCAAAGGATATAGTAGTTCCTAGCCCCGTGGAATCCATCATAACTAACAAGGAGGGGTATGCGAGTGTTTATACCTACCCCTTCATGATAAGTCCCTTAGACCCTATCATCGTTGCCTTTTGCAAGAGGTACGATGTAACTTTGGGCCAAATCCACTCGTTATTTTGGAGGATCGTGATCCTCCTTCGATTCTTTGTAAGCAAGATCGAGGGGAATCCTTTTACCCTCGATCACCTCATGCGCCTCTACGCCCCCCGACTTTATCGTGGAGGCATGATCAAGCTCCACCGTCGAGCCACCAAACCCCCATTCTCGAGCATAGACGAAACTCAAGATCGAAGGTTGGATGGGCAGATTGTCCGAATAAAGATGTCAGATCTAATTCCTGCCGAAGACATGTCGTTCCCTGAAAAGTGGAACATGAAACATAAGTACTGTTCTGCCTTTGAATAGTTATTTTTGCCGTTTTACTTCTTGTCTTCCCCTCATCTAAATTTTTGTGTTGCAGCTGTGGCTGTTGTGCCGGAAGTGATCCCCGACCTGAGGCAATGGGTCGAGGGATTGGTGTCACAAAAAACTTATTCTGAGCGTGCTTGGATGGAGTTGTCAAGGGGCCAATGGGAGGCTCGTAACCACGGTAATCTTCTTTCCTTATAAAGTTTTCATTCGGGTTTTGTTATTGTACTTACTCCCTTTCATTTTGTAGGCCTCGGGAAGGATGTGCCATGATGACGTCCAAATCCACTATTAAAAGTAATAGAAATGGTCGTATGCAATATAATATACCCGATTATGAATCGGGGTCGAATCCCACAGAGAACAATATGTAGGCGATTAGGAATGTAAGAGAATTATCACTTATCGCGCAATGCCAAACACTTAGAATTTGGTTTGAAAATATTTATATCTAAATGCGAAAATGTAAACTAACCTAGAAAGCAAGTAAAATGGTCAAGAGATACAAGTATGAATGCATCGGGAATTACACTTAAGTAATGATCCAATGTATTTCACGATTTTACAAATATGAGCGAGTTTATGTAAATTAGCCACGGATAATAATTCTCAATTAGCTTCTTCCGAAGACTAACAAGACTTCCTAATTGAATTATCCCTAAAATAATTAGGAGATTAAGCAAACCCGGAATGGCTACAAGTAGTTTAATCCTATCCCTAGGTCGAATCTATAAAATGAGGGTTAAAGCCTCAAGTTCTTGTTAATTAATCTTTCCCAATTCCAAACTATCTTTTCCAAAATTAATTCGGATTTAATGGGCGAGTCCTAGGGTTAGCTAATCCCTTTGGAAACATTAAAGAACAAGAATAATTAAAGAAACAATAACTCACTTCATAAATAAATAAATAAAAATCATTCAATACATAAGCACAACAAGGTATTTAATCTACACTTTAAACAAGAATATTTGCATAAACAAGATTCAAGTGTTGGATAAAATACTACACACTTAGATATACAATACAAAGCAAGGAAATGAAGAAAGCAACATAAATGGGTAAGAAATCCTTAACCACAAGCTTCAAATCTTCAAGACCAAAGTGTGTGTGCAAAACCTAGCCTCCAAACTTGTTCTCTCAAGCCTTAAGAACAGGAAAAAAAATACGCCTAAGATCTGCCAAAGACTGATAAGATAGATAAGATGCCTAAAATATCTGCTTGGTCGTGTATAAAAATGGTTTGGGGATTAAAAATGTGAAATTCCAGAATTGCCCAGGCCTGAAGCTCGATTTTCGCAATTGCGAACAAAGGTTCGCAATTCCCAACTTTTCCTGTGTTGCTTCACTTCGCATTTGCGATGCTATCTTCGCGTTTGCGAAAATTGACTTGTTCGGTTGACTTCGCATTTGCGAAGTCCTCTTCGCAATTGCGATGGCTGACTTATTCCGTTGACTTCGCTTTTGCGAAGAAATCTTCACATTTGCGAAGACTGATTTTCCCAGGTTAGATCGCATTTGCGAAGGTCTCTTCGCATTTGCGAAGCTTGACTTCGCATTTGCGAAGGGCTCTTCACAATTGCGAAGACTGCATTGCCCAAATTTTTCTCTCTTTTTAGCTTCTTTTGACTTGTTTTTACTTGGTTTCTTCACCATTACTTCTAAATCACATTCACCCTGTAAAATAGAAGTAAATGACATTAAATACATGATTTTATCACTCAAACATAGCAAAAGTATAGGACCAACTTATCTCACCCCCAAACTTAAACTATTGCTTGTCCTTAAGCAATGAAAGCGACAAAATCTCCTCCCAAGTAGTTAACTTAACAACGCATCCATATCATGCCAAGCCAAATAGGTCTACTATAAGCACAAAGCATGACTTCGATTGGTACCAACAATTACTCCCAAGTATATGAATTATCAAGCACTTCTCATGAATATCATTATACTTCAAGTGCTCAAACACTAATGCAAATCAAAGTAACAAACAAGTCATGACACTAAAGCTTCAAAATTTGCCTCTCTATCACAATCAACTTTCTTTGGTCATTCCTTCCAATTGAAAATGGGATTAAATTCACAACTCAAATTTCATCTGCCCTCACATTTAAGAGAGGATCCCACACTCATAAATCTTAATTCAAAACAACAATGGGATATCAAATGGAAAGAATTAACTCTCTCTCAAAAAGATGTTCAAATGCATACAAGTAGTACCATAGGCTTGCCCTTCATGTATTCCTCCACTAATGTAGACAACTTGGTTCAAAATCAATTAGGACTTAAAGGGTTGTAGTTTAGGCTTTTGGTTAAGGTAGGGCACAATTTTTGGTTAAAGTGACTCAAAACCTCCCCAAGCACTACACAATTTACAATTAAAGTCCACTTCCTTCAAAAATATTTTCCATCCTTTCTTCACTTTTCATTCCACACCTAGTCTTCCCTTTATTCACGACTTTTTATCATATTATTCTATATACTTCTGTTTTTCTTCAAAGTCAAGGAAGGTTTCATATATTTTTTTTTTCTACCTTCCACCTTTTCAAACAACTTCCATATCACCACTTTTCCAACCTTCACCCCCAAACTTAGGCTTTTAGCCTATGTTTGCACTTTCAAAGTACTTAGGGAGGTACGGTGCGAAAAGCTAGATCAATTAAGAACAAAGGATTTATGCTTGTAATATGGTTTCCAAAGAATGAGGTTAAAGACTCAAAATGGGTTGACTAGGGAACATATTCAAGGGTAGGAATTTTAAGGCATACTAGCGGTCCAAGGAAGGCCTAATATCATTTTTCAAACCAAGTTAGTCTATGATTTCGCCTTGAAGCACATTCCGGGCAAGTTCTAGACTACAAGTAATGCAAAAGAACTCACAAATAATCTCACCACACATGGCACATGAACATTCAAGTGGAATACAAATCCAAATCCAATTGAAACCAATGACATAGGATATGAAGCTCAAAGAGGTTGCATATAGCATATGAAGCTATTTAGTGAATCAAAGAGCCAAAATTTGAGTCTAAAAGTCATGACATTTCTACTTCAATTATTTTTCTTTTTCAACAATCAAAAATCCATATGCCGAGGTTTAAATCATATTGGTACCAAGCAAGCCACAACTTGGTCAACGGGCACAACCCCAACTCAAACCATTTATTTTTCTTAATTAACAAAAGCTAATTCTAACTACAAGACTAATTCCGTTAAGAAAGTTGTCAATCTATCTATCATCGGAAAAAGTCGACAAAATTTTTCTACAATTACCCGGTTCAAGAAAAAAATTGGCATCCTTGGAAAAAGAACCGTGGTGTAAAAAAAACCAAGGATATCGCCACTAACATAAAACATACTAAATAAAAACAATTAAGAAGCTAATAAACATCAAGTAACTAAACATACTAATATAACACATGACATAGAAATATACTAATAACAAAATAAAAACAATCACTGTACTAATCTGACGTATATCCACAATTATACTAGAATAACAGTTATACAAGAAGCCACCCCCAACTAAAGATGTTGCAATGTCCCCAATGCAACAAAACATGATAGAGTAAAAATGGTGGAGAGTGCTCCCTGAATACTGTATCAACTGCTCTCCTCGCTGTCTGAGTTAGAATCATCCTCTTCTCCTTCTTCCTCGGGCCAAGCAACAGGAACATCATCATCATCCACAGCTCTGGTCGATGGTATCCGG
Source organism: Nicotiana attenuata (assembly GCF_001879085.1). Taxonomy (NCBI): domain Eukaryota; kingdom Viridiplantae; phylum Streptophyta; class Magnoliopsida; order Solanales; family Solanaceae; genus Nicotiana; species Nicotiana attenuata. The sequence goes on from NW_017674881.1 coordinate 44,405, forward strand.
TCCTGAGGCTTTAGGACCTTCCACATCCCCTTCACACCCTTCCACATGCGAGTAAAGAATTTGTCTCTTTTCTTCTCCCTTTTCACCATCTGGGTGTGTGCCACTTCTAGCTTACCATGTGAAGTGCTCAATTCACCATGCTTCTTGGCCAGCTCAGTGTATGCCTTCTCCAGTGCCTTGAGGTCATCCCCCTGCTTCCTTTGATCTTCAATGTATTTCTGGAACTCTTTCTTTGAAATGTAAGCAGGTCCCTCAGATGTCTCCCCAGGTCCCTGGGGAAGGCCAGCCACTAGATCGTGAATCACTCGCATCTCCTCACTAAGCACAGCAAATGGTCCTCCTGCAGAGGATGACGGCTAACTACTCAGATCAACCTGAGAAGAAGAACCCAGCTTTCTCTTTTTGCTCTTCACTGCACCTCCCTCTCCTCTCTTCTTCAACGTATGCAGAGGCTTTCCCGGATCTATCCAATTGTCCCCTGGAGCCTCTTCCACCCCAGCAATCTGGCACAAATCAGTGATAAGTGATGGGAATATCAATGAAGGACTGTTCTGCATCTGATACTCCCTCAGCTCATTGATGAAGATCTCACCAACATTCAGCTCAATACCGTCAAGGATGCAGGCTATCATCTAAGTTCTTGTGACTGGGACGTTCCATATGTTTGAAGTAGGGGAGATACGACTGCATATGATGGCCAGCCATATCTTTGCTTCGGCAATGAATTCTTTTGATGTGATCCCCCTCTTGTCAGCCGCCCATGGAACATCTGCACCCGGGCATAGTTTGGATACCATCCACTCCCCTGAAGCACAGTCCTTTCCCCTGAATGGGGCCATGTCGTGGTTTTGCAAATGATAGAAATTGTTCACATCTTCAGCCCCAAATCGCACCATTTTGCCCCGAATTCTCATCTTGGGCTTTTTTAGCCGGATAGCTGGGAGGTTGGCATAGAATTCCCTCACCCATTGCTCATTGGCTCAGCAAGGTTGAGGGGAAAAACAGTTCCATCCCATGTCCATTAGCCTTTTATAGAACTCGGGAAGACGTTCCTGGACATCGTCCATCAGTATACCGCTTTCTGGAAGCACCTTCTTCGAGATAAGGTTTTCAAAATACCGTTCTTGACACTCCAAGGACAAGAACCGGTCATGGTAAAAGTTCTGTTCAGCTTCCATGGAGTTGTCACTTGTCGATCCTTCAGAGTTCGAGCCCATTTTCCAATTATAATACTATTTGTTTTCTTCAATTTTTGTTCAAAATGAGCAAATGTTTGATTTTAACTAGCAGATGTCGCAATTGCAACAGATCCTGCGCAATTGCGAAGGTCACTAAATCTTTCTGTTGTCGCAATTGCGAAGAAATGATGGAAATTGCAACTGGGGAAACTTCGCAAATGCGAAAGAAGTTTCGCAAATGCGAAAATTGCCCCTGCACTTTTTATCAGCTACTGGTTTTGGCTCTCCGGGTCACTCCGACCTGCTCAAATCAACTCCAAAAAATCTAAAACTTGGCAGATTAGTTACAAATAATATACTAAGTTATTATAAAAAATAAAATTTCAAAAATGACTAAAAAATTTTAAAAATGATGGGTTTCCTCTCACCAAGCGCCGCATTTAACGTCGTGGCACGACACAAACAACTTTACCACTTTTCTCGCCACTTGGATGATATGAACTGGGCACCTAGCTTGGAATCAAGCTTGTGACCACGAGCGATGGGGGGTGGTAAGTCGATGATCAAGCCAATCCTTAAATTCTTCATTTTGCACTTCTTGGCTCTCATGTGAGGAATGTCATTTTGTTTTCTTGTTTCCTCAAACTGTAAAATGTATGGTTGTTGCCTTTCCTCCTCGCAATCCCTCATTGACTCGTGTAGTTCAACTTCCATATCACCACACAATTCCAATGTTGAAAAATGCTTGAAATGTGACTTCAAACCTTCACTTTGCAATTTTTCTTGGATTTTGACATCCTCTTTTTCCCACGGAGTAGAGTCAATCTCAACCAAATTTTCATTTATACCGGTTGACTCTAATTCCATTTCTTTCTCGGCATCATTAACATTCATGGAGTCGGTTGGCGGATGTTCAATTCTTGAATCCTCATAGTAAAGCTCACTTTCTTCCTCGGAATTGGAATCTTCTTGGCTCCCTTCCACACTCTCAAGTTGGTGGGCATAGTGAGCCTCAACCAATATTTGCATTTGATCTTCCAAAGTACGGATGTGTTCATCATTGTGAGCCAAGCCTTGTTTCAAGTCCTCGAGTGCAAAGTTGTGCTTCTCCTCATTTTCAAGAATGGTCTCCAACATAAGCATCACCTTCTCATTTTGGGCATTTGAGAGTTCTTCTTGGTTTTGATCAAGTGCCAAGGAAGGATTTTCAACTTCAATCTCCAAGGAAGGTTCTTAGCTTTCATTCACTTCCGAGGATTTTTGAACCCTTAAGGCTTCGATCATTTCATCCATTTGTGAGTGCAACCTTTCAAGTGCCAATTCATTTTGGAGACTATTTTCCAAAAGCTCCTCCAAGGCACTTTGTTCTTTGTGTTCCTCCTTCAAGTAGACACTCCAACATGAGCTTGAACTCTCCATTTTGGCCATGCTCAACTTCTTCCACTTTCATAGCCCTATAATTCTAATCACAAAAAGTAAAATCATCATAGCAGGGGCTTGCGGAAGGGAAGGACAAATAAGCACAACCATCCCAATGACCATTTTAAAAACCACATCTATCACAAATACTCTACTCATGGGTTTGAAATTGTGCGCACAATCCTCCCCCAGGAGAATTTGAACAATTTTGCCACGAGTGTGGTCCTCCACAATAAGGACAAGGGTCATCAAAGTATGAACAACTACCATCCGACCAATTTTCATTATATGATACCATTTTTCAAAACATAGAAAATAAACAAGAAATAAACAATAAAAATAGACCAAGGTAAGAAAAATAATTACACAAATATTCACAAGTTTGGACCAAAGCACTTTCGCTTACTTCTCAAACAACCTAAATCACGCCAATTGTTCCCCGGCAACGGCGCCAAAATTGATGACGTCCAAATCCACTACTTAAAAGTAATAGACACGGTAGTATGCAATATAATTTACCCAACTATGAGTCGGGGTCGAATCCCACAGAGAACAATATGTAGGCGATTAGGAATGTAAGAGAATTATCACTTATCGCGCAATGCCAAACACTTAGAATTTGGTTTGAAAATATTTATATCTAAATGCTGATATGTAAACTAACGTAGAAAGCAAGTAAAATGGTCAAGAGATACAAGTATGAATGCATCGGGAATTACACTCAAGTAACGATCTGTGACGACCCAAAGGGGGTCATCACCTGTATTCCTAGTCCCTCTGTACTTCTGAGGCCCTGGAAACCTCACTTGGGGGTTGCCTCGACTTGTGTGCGCAGTCCGGGCGCGTAACCGGAAAGTTTACATGTGAATTTGTGAGAAAAATAATAAAATTTGATGTTTTAAATTGATCGAGTTTGACTTTGGTCAACGTTTTGGACAAACGACGTGGTTCGACAGTCCCGGAGGGTCCGTAGGAAACTTTGGGACTTGGGTGTGTGCCCGGAATCAAATTCCGAGGTTTCAAGTCCGAGAAATGAATTATTGTGTGCAATTGTTTTCTGAAAATAATTAAAGAATTTGAAAGTGTTATTTGTTTAGAAGACTGTGCTGTTGGGCTCGTATTTTGGTTCCGACGCCCAGCACAAGCCTTAAATATGAGTTAAGCAAGTGTTGTGAAGTTTGGTTAGATTTGGACGTCATTTGACGTGTTTTGAGCTAGCAACAGTAAAATTTGATGTTTCATGGAAATTGGAAGGAAATCATGGGTCTTGAGGCCTAATTCGATGTTGTTTTGGCGATTTGATTGCACGGACGAGTCCGTAGGATGTTTTTGGAGTTGTGTGTATGTTGGGTTTGGAGCCCCGAGGGCTCGGGTGAGTTTTGAGTGGGTCCCGGGAGGGTTTTAAGTGTGCCCAATGTCGATGGGATCCGAGAGTTGAGTTTTAGACGGAGGCCCATAGCTCCAGGTACTCTATTCACCCGGGCGCCGCGAAGATGTATCGGGACTTGCGGCAACTTTATTGGTAGCGTAGGATGAAGAAAGATATTGTTGCATATGTGGCTCGATGTTTGAACTGTCAGCAGGTTAAGTATGAGCATCAGAGGCCTGGTGGTTTGTTTCAGAGGATTGAGCTTCCCGAGTGGAAGTGGGAGCGGATTACTATGGATTTTGTTACTGGACTTCCGTTGACTCGGAAGAAGTTTGATGCGATATGGGTTATTGTTGATAGGCTGACCAAGTCAGCGCATTTCATTCCTGTGGCAGTCTCCTATTCTTCTGAGAGGTTAGCTGAGATCTACAACCGAGAGATTGTTCGCCTTCATGGGGTGCCGGTATCTATTATTTCGGATCGGGGTACGCAGTTCACCTCGCGCTTCTGGAGAGCAGTTCAGCAGGAGTTGGGCACCCAGGTTCAGTTGAGCACAGCGTTTCATCCTCAGACAGACGGCCAGTCCGAGAGGACTATTCAGATATTGGAGGATATGCTCCGAGCCTGTGTCATTGATTTTGGAGGCTCGTGGGACCAGTTTTTGCCTTTAGCAGAGTTCGCCTACAACAACAGCTACCAGTCCAGCATTCAGATGGCTCCTTATGAGGCGTTGTATGGTAGGCGATGTCGGTCTCCAGTCGGATGGTTTGAGCCGGGAGAGGCTCGGTTATTGGGTACAGATTTAGTTCAGGAGGCCTTAGATAAGGTCAAGATCATTCAGGAGAGGCTTCGTTCAGCTCAGTCTAGGCAGAAGAGTTATGCAGACCGTAAGGTTCGAGATGTAGCTTTCATGGTTGGTGAGCGGGTATTGCTCCGAGTGTCGCCTATGAAGGGCGTGATGAGATTTGGGAAGAAGGGCAAGCTTAGCCCTAGGTACATCGGCCCGTTTGAGATTCTTGATCGAGTGGGTGAGGTGGCTTATAGACTTGCGTTGCCACCTAGCTTATCAGTTGTGCATCCAGTCTTCCATGTATCCATGCTTCGGAGGTATCACGGCGATCCTACCCACGTGTTAGATTTCAGTACTGTCCAGTTGGACAAGGACTTATCCTATGAGGAGGAGCCGGTAGCTATTCTGGACCGGCAGATTCGTCAGTTGAGATCCAAGAGTTTTCCTTCTGTTCGTGTTCAGTGGAGAGGTCAGCCTCCTGCGGCATCGACCTGGGAGTCCGAGTCTGAAATGCGGAGTCGTTATCCCCATCTTTTCCCCGACTCAGGTACTCCTTTCTTTTGTCCGTTCGAGGATGAACGGTTGTTTTAGAGGTGGAGAATGTGACGACCCAAAGGGGGTCATCACCTGTATTCCTACTCCCTCTGTACTTCTGAGGCCCTGAAAACCTCACTTGGGGGTTGCCTCGACTTGTGTGCGCAGTCCGGGCGCGTAACCGGAAAGTTTACATGTGAATTTGTGAGAAAAATAATAAAATTTGATGTTTTAAATTGATCGAGTTTGACTTTGGTCAACGTTTTGGACAAACGAACCCGGACTCGTGGTTCGACAGTCCCGAAGGGTCCGTAGGAAACTTTGGGACTTGGGTGTGTGCCCGGCTCAAATTCCGAGGTTCCAAGTCCGAGAAATGAATTATTGTGTGCAATTGTTTTCTGAAAATAATTAAAGAATTTGAAAGTGTTATTTGTTTTGAAGACTGTGCTGTTGGGCTCTTATTTTGGTTCCGACGCCCGGCACAAGCCTTAAATATGAGTTAAGCATGTGTTGTGAAGTTTGGTTAGATTTGGACGTCATTTGACGTGTTTTGAGCTAGCAACAGTAAAATTTGATGTTTCATGGAAATTGGAAGGAAATCATGGGTCTTGAGGCCTAATTCGATGTTGTTTTGGCGATTTGATCGCACGGACGAGTCCGTAGGATGTTTTTGGAGTTGTGTGTATGTTGGGTTTGGAGCCCCGAGGGCTCGGGTGAGTTTTGAGTGGGTCCCGGGAGGGTTTTAGACTTAAAAGCATCAGAAATTGTAGGTCCAGGGTTGCAGGCCCCCAGCGCAGCCGCGATCATTTCTGCGCGGTCCGCGCTGGAAACCGCGCGGAGTCGTTTTCCCTCCCTTCCTCGGCGCGGCCGCGGGGCATTTTTGCGCGGTCCGCGCCAGTCCTTCAGCAAAGTATATAAATCTGAGATTTTCAGTCATTTTGCACTTTTTTTTCAAAACCCAAAACATAAGAGGCGATTTTCCAAACGATTCTTCTCCTTCAAAACGATTGGTAAGTGATTTCTAACTTATTTTCCTTGCTTCTTAACATCTTTAAACATAATTTCAACTTCAAAACAAAGATTTTAATGGGGGAATTTGGGAATTTAGGGTAGAACTAGGGTTTCAAAATTTGGGGGTTTTGGACCTCAATTTGAGGTCCGATTCCAAAATAACTTATATATTGAGTTCATGGAGAATGGGCAGTCGGGTTTTTGGGTTCAAAACCTCGGGTTTTGAACACGTGGGCCCGGGGCATTTTGGGGATTTTTTTGAACAAGCTTTGGGAAATTCACTTTTCATGCATTCAAATTTATTAGATTAGCCTTTGTTGATACACTCAAGTATTTGTGACTAGATTCGAGCGGTTTGGTGGTGAATTCAAAGGGTAAAGCGATACTAGAGGCTTGAGTTGAGTTGGAGCATCCGAGGTAAGTGTTTGATCTAACCTTGGTTTGAGGGAATAGGATTAGAGTATTATTTGCTAATTGCTAAATGTTGAGTACGGTGTACAGGCATGGTGACGAGTATCTATACACCGGTGTCTAGCATGGCCGTGAGTCCTTGCTTGTGCTTATTAGGGATTCATAGTGACTCCTTGTTGTTTAATTGATGGACTCGATATAATGTGAACAATATGAAGAGGAAAAATATGAATTGTAAACTCCTTGGAGTGTTGGCTCGAAATACAACACGATTAAGACGTAAGAAAATAAACGAAAGAAAGAAGAGTTGTTATTACTCCCTTCCGGGACGTGTAAGTTAATGTTGGTTGCTCCCTTGTCGGAAGTTAATGGTTTAATTGTATTCTCCCTTGCCGGATGGTTGAATTGATGCTTGTTCCATTGCCGGGGAAATCCTTATATATTATGAAATGGGATCGTGTGGCACGCCGACCACTTATATATTATGAAATGGGATTGTGTGGCACGCCGACCACTTATATATTATGAACTGGGATCGTGTGGCACGCCGACCACTTATACATTATGAACTGGGATCGTGTGGCACGCCGACCACCTAGATATATATATTATGAAACGGGATCGTGTGGCACGCCGACTACTTATATAGATTATGAGATCGGATGTGGTTTCGTGTTTACTTCTGATAAATTGTGTTCATCTGTACTTCCCCTAAGCATGTCCCCCCTGCCTTAGGTGGTATTTTGTGTTGCTATTTCATTGTACTTGTTTATACATATATACCTGCACAGGTTGTTTTTGGTAGGTCCTGTCTAGCCTCGTCACTACTTCGCCGGGGTTAGGCCAGGCACTTACCAGCACATGGGGTCGGTTGTGCTGATGCTACACTCTGTGCATTTTTGCACAGGTCCAGGTATTGAGCAGCAACATCAGCATTAGCCGGGGGCGAACCTTCAGTCCAGAGAGACCCGAGGTAGCTTGCAGGCGTCCGCAGGCCCGGCGTCTCCCGTCTATCTTTACAATTGGCTGTCATATCATTGTACCCGAGATAAACAGATTATGTTTCTTTCATACTTTGTATGTAGTACTCCTTAGATGTTCGTGAGTATGTGACTCCAGTCCCGGGGTAGAGATATATGAGTTGGAACTTCTGTATAATTGATCATCTATCTACATTTAAGTCTTCCGCTTATGATTTTAATTCCGTCGCCTTTATTTAATGCTGTTAATTGTTAAAGAAGGAATAGTTGTTTAATGAAAATGCTAATTAAGTTGGCTTGCCTAACTCTCATTAGTAGGCGCCATCACGACTCCGGAGGGTGGGAAATCCAGGTCGTGACAAGTTGGTATCAGAGCACTAGGTTACATAGGTCTCACAACTCACGGACAAACTCGGTAGAGTCTGAGGGATTGGTACGGAGACGTCTGTATTTATCTTCCAGAGGCTACAGAGTTAGGAAAACTTCACTTCTGTTCTTTCTTGTCGTGCGAATCTGTTTCCCCAAATATTGATTGTCTTTCCACTCTGTTCTTTCGTAGATGGCGAGAACACGTGCTTCCTCTTCTACCGCGCAGCAGCCCGAGCCCCCAGCAGCAGCTCCTACGAGGGGCAGAGGGCGAGGCCGAGGCCGGGTCAGAGCTCAGCCCCGAGCAGCGGTCCCAGAGGTGGAGCCTCATGTTGATTATGATGAGGAGGCTCCAGCCCCAGCAGCTCCGGTGGGCCCAGCTCAGGTCCCAGAGGGGTTCACAGCCACCCCAGTTCTTAAGGACGCTCTGGTCAGATTGGTAGGCTTTGTGGAGAGCGTCACTAGAGCGGGTTTGCTTCCAGTAGCACCAGCCACTTCTCACGCTGGAGGAGGGGTTCAGACTCCTGCTACACGTACTCCGGAGCAGGGAGCTCCCCAGGCTCAGGTTCCAGTGGTTCAGCCAGCTGTGGCGGTTCAGCCGGGTATTGTGACTCAGGCCGGCGATGGAGCGGCTATGTCCTCAGATGCTTTATGGAGGCTTGATAGGTTCTCCAAGCTCTTCACCACCACCTTCAGCGGTGCTCCTACAGAGGACCCCCAGGACTTCTTATTCAGCTGCCATGAGATTCTCCGGACTATGGGTATTGTGGAGACCAATGGGGTCGGACTTCGCCACTTTTCGTCTAGCAGGATCCGCCAAGACTTGGTGGAGAGACTATTATTTATCCAGACCAGCAGGGTCGCCATCACTGACTTGGGACCAGTTTGCAGAGTTGTTTTTGGAGAAGTTTCTCCCAGTCACTCAGCGAGATGCTCTTCGCAGGCAGTTCGAGCGCCTCCAGCAGGGCACTATGACAGTCACCCAGTATGAGACTCGGTTCATTGATTTGGCACGCCATGCTATTGTTATACTCCCCACAGAGCGAGAAAGGGTACGGAGGTTTATTGATGGATTGATTCAGCCGATCCGTCTCCAGATGGCTACGGGAGCTGGTAGCGAGATTCAGCCGATCCGTCCCCAAACTTAAACTATTGCTTGTCCTCAAGCAATGAAAGCGACAAAATCTCCTCCCAAGTAGTTAACTCAACAATGCATCCATATCATGCCAAGCCAAATAGGTCTACTATAAGCACAAAGCATGACTTCGATTTGTACCAACAATTACTCCCAAGCATATGAATTATCAAGCAGTTCTCATGAATATCATTATACTTTAGGTGCTCAAACACTAATGCAAATCAAAGTAGCAAACAAGTCATGACACTAAACCTTCAAAATTTACCTCTCTATCACAATCAACTTTCTTTGGTCATTCCTTCCAATTGAAAATGGGATTAAATTCACAACTCAAATTTCATCTGCCCTCACATTTAAGAGAGGATCCCACACTCATAAATCTTAATTCAAAACAACAATGGGATATCAAATGGAAAGAATTAACTCTCTCTCAAAAAGATGTTCAAATGCATACAAGTAGTACCATAGGCTTGCCCTTCATGTATTCCTCCACTAATGTAGACAACTTGGTTCAAAATCAATTAGGACTTAAAGGGTTGTAGTTTAGGCTTTTGGTTGAGGTAGGGCACAATTTTGGTTAAAGTGACTCAAAACCTCCCCAAGCACTACAAGATTTACAATTAGAGTCCACTTCCTTCAACGACATTTTCTATCCTTTCTTCACTTTTCATTCCACACCTAGTCTTCCCTTCATTCACAACTTTTTATCACTTTATTCCATATTTTTTTTTCAAAGTCAAGGAAGGTTTCATATGTTATTTTTTTCTCTACCTTCCACCTTTACAAACAACTTCCATATCACAACTTTTCCAACCTTCACCCCCAAACTTGGGCTTTTAGCCTATGTTTGCACTTTCAAAGTACTTAGGGAGGTAAGGTGCCAAAAGCTAGATCAATTAAGAACAAAGGATTTAAGCTTGTAATATGGTTACCAAAGAATAAGGTTAAAGGCTCAAAATGGGTTGACTAGGGAACATATTCAAGGGTAGGAATTTTAAGGCATACCAGCGGTCCAAGGAAGGCCTAATATCATTTTTCCAAACCAAGTTAGTCTATGATTTCGCCTTGAAGCACATTCCGGACAAGTTCTAGACTACAAGTAATGCAAAGAACTCACAAATAATCTCACCACACATGGCACATGAACATTCAAGTGGAATACAAATCCAAAATCCAATTGAAACCAATGACATAGGATATGAAGCTCAAAGAGGTTGCACATAGCATATGGAGCTATTTAGTGAATCAAAGAGCCAAAATTTGAGTCTAAAGTCATGACATTTCTACTTCAATTATTTTTCTTTTTCAACAATCAAAAATCCATATGCCAAGGTTCAAATCATATTGGTACCAAGCAAGCCACAACTTGGTTAATGGGCACAACCCCAACTCAAACCATTTATTTTTCTTAATTAACAAAAGCTAATTCTAACTACAAGACTAAACAATATGTCCCGGTAAGGGAATTAACAATGTCAACACTAAAATCCCGGCAAGAAAATCAATAATATCAACAAACATCCCGGCAAGGGATTCATGTATAACCAATCTCGTTTCAATAATTTCTTTACAAAATAAAACTTCAATTCGAGTCAATACTCAACAATAGTCAACTTACCAAGAAACTTTCATAAGCTTTGTTCAACATTACTAATCATCAATTGAGCATGATTGGTACATAATAGATTTACAAAATCATGATATATGACCCACGTGCATGCTTGACACCAACGTATAGATGCTCATCACCACACCTATACGTCGTACTCGATACAAACACATAGCAAATAGACCACAACTCCTATTCCCTCAAGCTAAGGATAGGCCAAACACTCACCTCGATTCCACGAAAGGGATTAAGCCTCTTCTACCGCTTTACCTCTCGGTTCCACTTCCAATTCGCTTGTATCTAGTCACAATTTACTTAACAATTTCAATAAATCCTAAATAAACCAATTCTAATGCATGAAATTATGTTTTCTTATGATTTTCCCCAAAAGTCAATCGACCCCGGGCCCGCTTGGTCAAAACCCGAATTTCAAACCAAAACCTGATCACCCATTCACTCACGAACTCGAATATGTAATTAGTTTTGAAATCGGACCTCAAATCGAGGTCCAAATCCCCAAAATTTGAAAATCCTAACTTCTACCCAAAAACACCCAATTTTCCATGAAAAACCCTTGATTTTGAAATGAGATCATGTAAAAAGATGTTATAGATTGAAGAAAATAAGTTAGAAATTATTTACTAATGATTTGGGGAAGAATCTTTCTTTGGAAAATCACCTAAGAGAGTTTAGGGTTTGAAAGAGTTTGAAAAATGGATGAAATCTCGTCAAATATCCCACTTATCAAGGGCAGATATAGCAATTGCGACCAGGGGTTCGCAATTGAGAACCCTGAGAATTCCTGCTACCTACGCATTTGCAAAGGAATTGTCGCATTTGCGACTGCTGGGAATTTCTGAGAACTTCGCATTTGTAAGGAAAAGCTCGCAAATGCGAGCAAGGCTGGCCAGGGCATTTTTCGCAATTGCGATCAGCCCCTCGCAATTGCCAAGCCTGTTGGGCTTGAAATTGCGAAGCCTGACCTCACAATTGTGAGATCCGAACCTGCAACAGCTATTTTTCAAAGTCTAAATTCACTTCATGGCCTATCCAAAACTCACTCGAGACCTCAAGGCTCCAAACCAATCATGCACGTAAGTCTAAAAACATCATATGGACTTGCTCGTTCGATCAAATCATCAAATAACATCAAAAATTATGAATTAAACCTCAAATTCATGAAATTTCCCAAAAACATTGAAATTTCCATTTTCTCAACTATAGGTCCATTTTATACCAATCAACTTCCGATTCTTACCAAATTTTACAGGTTCAAATTAATTATTATTTTAAACTTGTACCGAGCTTCGGAACCAAGATGTGGGCCCGATACCATCAAGAAAATGCATCAATTTACTTCTAAAATCCTCTATATTTTCCTGCAAACAATTTTCTTTAAAAATTCTTTTCTCGGGCTTGGGACCTCAGAATTCGATTCCAGGAATACGCCCAAGTCCCATATTTTACTACGGACCCTACGGACCATCAAATCACAGGCCCGGGTCCGTTTTCTAAGAAGGTTGACCAAAGTCAACTTTAACCAATTTTAAAGGCCAATTTCATTGTTTTCCTTAAATTTCACATAAAAGCTTTTCGAACCCCCCCCCCCCCGGCCCTTTCCCCGCTTTAGTTTTATGTTGTCTCTTCTATTTCGAGAATAGTTGTACTTCTTTCAGACTTATATTTGTAGTACTTGTTAGTTGTTCGTGGATTGTGACACCAGATTCTATGGGGTACTTATGTACTTGAGTTGTGGAACTGTTATATTATTTCCGCATTGCTTAATTATTTTTCTTAGCTAATAGCTGATTCTATTTGATTAATAATAATGGTAGTAAAACTGTAACTGTCGTCTTGCCTAGCTTTCATGAGTAGGCGCCATCACGATTTCCGAAGGTAGAGAAATTCGGGTCGTGACATCCATGTTATGTCTTCATGAAAAAATATTGAAACCGATATAAAATATCCGTTGATGACATCTATGATAGCGCTAAATATATATGAGGATCTTAAGTATGGAGAAACAATTTGAATAGAATTGATTTCATATGAAAGACATGTAGATTTGAACATGTAGTTCAAATACTTGAAAGTATAAAGTTAACAGAGCGTGCAATCACTTTTATGTATCTTATATGTCTAGCATGACATGAAAACTTGATATGCATCTAAAGTCTATTATATGACTTATATGACAATCCTTGAAGGATTGAAATCGCTTAAAGCATATACAATTCTTGGTCCTGAAGTACCATATCCAAAGTGCAATTTGTGCACATATGTATTTTGCTATAACTATAAGCGTGATAATGTGATAGCGAGAATACCTCTATAGAGATATGGAAAAGCCATTCCATGGCATTATATGAAGACATTATGTATCTATCGAGAAGGATGATTTCAAGGTGCAATATATTCATTCAAGTTAATATTGCTGATTTGTTTATCAAATCTCTACCAACGATCTTTTGAAGATGGTGCACAAGATTGGAATGCAAAGGCTTAAAGATGTGAATTGATGCTCTCATCAGGGAGAGTTAATACGTGTTGTACTCTTTTTTCCTTACAGGGTTTTGTCCCAATGGGTTTTCCTTACAAGATTTTTAACGAGGTAACCAAAAAGAGTATTTCTAAATATGTGTACTCTTTTCCCTTTACTAAAAGAAATTTTCCGCTGAGTTTTATTTTAGTTAAGGTTTTAACGAGGCACATTATCTGTTGAATAGACATTGAAGGGGGAACGTTATAAATAGAGTTTTATTTAAGGTGAATGTCTATATTCTAGAGAGATTGTAGGGATTTTACTTGATGGCTAATTTACTCGGTCAAGTAAATGTTATTTGTATATTATTTCCTATATAAATGTTGATATAGATAGTAATCTAGTGGCTAACCGGTACATATACACTAGTACATTTTTCTGAATCCAGCTACAACCTCAGTCCATAGTTATAGGAGAGCATATCATCAGTTTTCTGGTTTATTATAAAAGTTCTTTAGTTATATGTTTCTTTTCACAAAAAGTCGATAAGTAAAAAAAAAAATATAAGATCTTTGTTGGATCATTTTTTTCTCTTCAAATTATAACAGATCATAGGAAATTATTTCCACATTTGTAAGAACTGAACATGAGTCATTAGCATTTAGTAGTATTGTGGATCTATTAATGTGGAGCTTAACGTCGTCCATAAATCCCTCTTTATTATGAAGAAAATTATGAGCACCAATTAGTTATTTATTACTTTTAATTAAGGGAAATTTACATGAAAATACATTTAGAGTAATTACATACTTTTCACCCGCCTAACCTATATATATAGTTTTCATCCGATAGCCCACAAACAATTATCAATTTCTGAAAACAGGTCCAACTCACAAATTTCGCCGACTTTGTCATTCATTTACCTATTAATCTCGTCAGACTACGTCAAGAGATTACTCAGTTTGATTACTTTTTTCTTTTACCGGTCTTTTCATGCCTAATAAATCAGATTCCACTTTTTCTCTCATTTTTATCCTTTCCTTTTTTGCTTTTTCATTCTTTTTTTCTTACTCCTCCCTCATTATATATTTCCTAAAATTCACAATATCAGGAAGTTGAAGTAGAAAAATATATTCATCCTTAAAGTCTATAATTTTAATTAAAAAGAATTGCAAGATTCAAAGTTTAGTAAGGAAAATTCTTATTTCACTGGAAAAAAAATAAAAAATTACATTATTAAACACCTTATATACATTTTATACATAGTCATATATTAATTATACACAATTATAATAATACACACTATCTGGAGGCAAGAAAATCCAAACACTTTTCTACAATTATCTATGTTGTATAATTATGTACACCTATGTATAATTTTGTATATTTGTGTATAATCATGTATAATTCTGTATAACTATGAGAATACACACAAATATACATGATTATACAAAATATATATATATACAACACATACATTATTCTCCCTCTCTTTGGAAGTTATTAGAAGAAGAAGAAAAAAAGGAGATTTCATAACTTAGAATAAGAGACAAGAAGAAGAGGAAGGAAAAATTATCAAAAAAAGGAGATTTCATAACTTAGAATAAGAGACAAGAATTAAAAGAAATAACCCCTCAATATTTTCTTTTTCTTCGAACGGGATGTAAACCAACTTTTCTTCATAAAGCAAAGCGGGACAACTAACAATTACCATCAAGTAATACATGAACCACAAGTTTAATTCCAGTAGTACAATTTTATGTAACAAAATTCGCCAAAATACAAAAGCAGTAGAAGTTTAACAATTACCAAACTCAAGTAATACACTAAACTCAAGTACCAGGAATGAATCAAATATATGTAGATTCACCAACGATCAGAAAACAAAAAGATCCTCTAATGTCAAAGTCGGGATCGGCATCGACGAGCACTAAATCGAAAAGAACAAAACAACAAAAGATAGATTCGGTTGTGGATTGTCCGACAGTGGTATTTTGTGGAAGAGGAAGATACAGATGAAACGGAGCAAGGAAATCTGAAGAAGAACTCAAACTATTTTGCCAAAGAGAGAGACAGAAAGAGCAACAACGAATTGAAAATGAAAAAGAAAAAGGGGTGGGGAGAAAATATGAAAGAGAAAACTTATCAGAATTATGAATTGGAATGGAAAAAAGTCCTCCGCATAAAAAAAGAGAATGGGGACGGTAATGTGGCTAATCGATGAAAATAATTTTTCAACTTATAGACAAACTTGGCCATACCGGATAAGAAGGTAAAATATAGGCCCAATTTTGTTAAATGCCGGGCCAATTGACAAAGAGAGTAATTTTTCCTTTAATTAACCTTTCCCTCTAAAAGAAAACAAATAGTTGTTGGTTCAAAGCAAACAGAAAAAAAAATTGGCTGAAAGATTCCTTTTTTCTCTTCTTGTTTAGACTTCTTTTTTATGGAATTTTTTGTTTTCCTATCAAAATTTACCAAAATACCGTCGAAAAGAGGGAAGGAAGGAGAGGGAAACACTATCGAGAGAGATGGCTTAATCATCTACGTCCACATATCAAGGTTTTCTTTCCCATTATTTTTATTCAGTTAATTTTCCTTTGTACTCTAAAGTTTAAAATTTTCTAATTTTCTTAATAAAGTCTAGTACATTCCTTCAAAAAGTGTTTTAGGGTTTGATTTTTTGCATTCACTTCATCCTTCTAATTACGCTGCTTTAATTTACAGATATATTTCTATTTTCTATCCTCAATTTTCACGTGATCCCGAAAACTTTTCTTTAACAAAGCATCAAAATTCGTTATAAAAGGTAGTCCACCTTATTGAGAAAAGAAATTAATAATATAAATTTCTTGTAGTTCATGAACATCTTTTTTCCCATATAATTAATTAATTTGTTCATTTTGATGTCTTTCTTGTTTTTTTTTTTTACAGAGTGAAGGAGAAGAGTTGATGTCCCAAATTAAAATTTTATAAATTCAACCTTTAAAGTTCTTGGTATTAAACCTACTATATTTTTAAAGATATGAATTTATACACATTATTTGTTTTAATTTTAATAAATTTTATATATGAATTTATATTTAATATTAAAAATTATGAATTTAATTGAACTCGTAGCATTAACGCTACATATGTTAGTGGAAGCGCATAAGCAACTTTGGAAACAAATTTAAATGGTCAGAAATTGCAAAGAGAATTCCTAGAAGGATTGAAAATGAGACAAACCAAAATAACAACCAAACAGCTGTCTATATTGATTCATTGAATGGAATTACAAACAACTGAAAATTATAATAAAACAGTAAAAGGATAAGATAAAAAGAGATGAGAAGAAAAAAATACACTGATAGAAGGAGGAGAAGAGAAGCTTAGACAAAAAGAAATGAGAAAACCAGGATATCAAATAAGTCTCTTGTTGGGATGTCTAATTCTTGGAAGATATTCTATCTCCTCTAACAAACTATTACACCCTATTTATTACTATAAATTAAAATAATTTCAAAATATTATTATTTATAGTTATCTTTTCTATTTTATAGCAAAATATGTATTTATTTATACTTACCATTGAGACATGAAATACGCCAATTAAGTTCTTGCGCTCTCTCTTCCTTCTCTCTCTATCAACAAGATTCTCAATCCTCTCTCTTCTCCATCAAATCGGTAGAATCGTCGCGTCATCATTGTGGTCGTCAGCGTCAGAATCATCGGCGTCATCATCCACTATTAGCTCATCCTTTTAGGCGAACAGATCTGGCCATGGCTATGCCGGAGAAGATTTGAGGGCAGCATTTTTGTTCGTCTCTATTTTTAATTTTAATACAATGTATATAGTATTTTTGTTTGGCCGAAAAACGCCTTCTCCGGCGTACTTTCTTCTCTTCTTTGATATTTTAGTCACATACAATGATACAAATTCATTGTACCATGTACAAATACATTCAAATACATTGTATTTTTTATAAATACATTATTTTTTCGCTGAAGGTCTTCATTTTTTTATTACAATTGAATATCAGTGTGTTTTGTGATTTTTTGTTGTTTGAATACAATCGAATTGATGGTAAGCAACCTCCACTTCCAACCGAGAGGTTGTGAGTTCGAGTCTCCCCAAGAGCAAGGTGGGAAGTTCTTGGAGGGAAGGATGTCGAGGGTCTATTTGGAAACACTCTCTTTATCCCAGGGTAGGGGTAAGGTCTGCGTACACACTACCCTCCCCAGACCCCCCTAAGTGGGATTATACTGGGTTGTTGTTGTTGTTGAATACAATGTATAATAGTGAATAACGAATATCTGTGAATTGAATAGAATGGTATACACCCTATTTCTTGATTACCTCATTGTATTTACAAAAATATAGTCGCGCGAATACATGGAAGACAGCACAGTAGCAGCGAAATTTATGTTGAATTGATTTTGTTGAGTTAAATTAGGAGTGATACACGTTAATTGATCATCTTTCCGTTATTAAACACCTGGATTCCCTATTTTTTTAGGCGCTAGTAGCACGAATACAGTGAATACAGTCGCACAGCTGGACTCCCCTATTTTTTAGGTAAATTCTGCTATCGAAAATATAAAATAAAAAAGAAGTGAAAAAGGAAAATGCTATCGGAAAGTTGTATTTTCCGGTCACTATGATTTTTGTGTGAGATAGTAGATGTTTTATGATTTTTACATGAGAAAACATAGTTATATGACTTTGGGAGGAAAAAAGTCATTTGTGAAATTGATCCGAGAAAATACTTAGTTACTGGTATCTAATGATATCCCAAAAGTGATACTTATAGGTCACTTTTTATAGGTGGAGAAAAAGCCATATTCAAGCTAAATATGCAGTTCCAGTGTGTAGAAGGTCTTTTGCTTGCTTTGAAGCAAAACTGCATTGGCATAAAGTTGAACATCTTTAAGCAGTTAACAATCTGCAGTAGAAATGTAAGTTGAGGATTTAATTAGAGGGTGAATGGGTGAAAAGTTTATTTAAATTAATAACTATAATCATGCATTACTTGTAATAGCCATATCTGGAGCATGAGGCTTTCAAAGTTTAGTAAATGAAATAAGAAGTCATTTGTTATATTATACTAAGTCAATACTGAGCTGCCGGAAAGAGTGTACAAGTCAACAAAATTTGAGCGCCCTCTCCGTATTGACTGGGCAAAGACTGACAAAGATTTAGGAATTTTATTATATATAGTACTAGTTGTTTAATTTCTTGGAGCAAATTACAATTACAGATATCACTTTGGAATTCTGTATGATTTTCTTTTTCTTTCTTTCTTTAACTGTACATAATAAGAAGATCAGATCATATCCCAAAAAATGCACAACAACAAGCATTAAAGGGAGCTAGCAAAGCAAAGACGATATTTTCTTATCCTTCTCTTCTCATTTTCTGTTTGTCTGAGTTTGCTATATCCCAATCTTCAGGGAATATAAATTCTACTGCTGGACTTTCCTCTTTATGGATCAACAGGCCGTCTCTTTTCATAAATTCCACCACCCGCGACTTTTGCGAAGAAATGCCGGCCTACAACTCCTTTGTGGATTCTGCTGCAATTACAATGCCACAGAATGCTTTCTTTGTATCCTCTTGTTCCACAACAAATCTCAAAGGCTGAATGATCTCATAATAGTTTGGTCTGCTAATCGGAACCATCCAGTGAAACCCAATGCAACGTTGCAACTAGGCAATCTTTTGATCATCCAACAGACTGTTTGCTTCCAGGGCAGAAGTTGGTTTCTGGGCAGAAGCTTACAGCAACCATTCCTTTAACAAATCATTCTTTTTCTTTTACTGTTCTTAATGGAAGTCTGGTGACTGTGACTACCAAAGGGGTTATCACCTGTATTCCTACTCTCTCTGTACTTCTGAGGCCCTGGAAACCTCATTTGGGTTGCCTCGAGTTGTGTGCGCAGTCCGGGCGCGTAGCCGAAAAGTTTAAATATGAAATTTGTGAGAAAATTTGTTAAATCTTGTTATTTAAATTGATTAAGTTTGACTTCGGTCAACATTTTGAGAAAACGGACCCGGACCCATGATTTGACGGTCCCGGAGGGTCCGTAGAAAAATATGGGACTCGGGCATATGCCCGGAGTCGAATTCCGAGGTCTAGAGCCCGAGAAATGAACTTTTCTGTGAAATTGTTTTTCTGAAATTATTAAGGAAATTGGAGATGAAAACTGATTAAAAGACTGTGGTATCGGGCTCGTATTTTGGTTCCGACGCCCGGTACGAGTCTCATATATGGTTTAAGCAATTGCTGTAAAGTTTGGTTGAATTTGGACGTCGTTTGACGTGTTTTGAACTTAAAGCTCTAAACTTGATGTTTTATGAAAAATTTGGAAGGAAAATCATGGTCTTGAGGCCTAATTTGATGTTAATGATGTTGTTTTGGCGATTTGATCCCGCGGACGAGTCCGTAGAGTGTTTTTGGAGTCATGTGTATGTTCGGTTTGGAGCCCCGAGGGCTCGGGTGAGTTTTGAGTAGGCCCCGGGAGGTCTTAGACTTAGAAATATCAATGGTTGCAGGTTCAGGGAGTTGCAGGCACCCAGCGCGCCCGCGGTCGATTCCGCACGGTCCGCGCTGGAAGCCGCGCGGCCGTGGTGCATTCTTGCGCGGTCCGCGTGGCTAGGTTCAGAGGGCCAGTGGTCCAAGTCGACCAGCGCGGCCGTGTACCAAACAGTGCGGTCCGCGCTGGGTGGGTTCAGAGAGGGTAGATTACCAGCTTCTCAGCGCGGCCGCAGTGCACTTTTGCGCGGTCCGCGCTGAGCCTTTCAGAGGGGTATATAAGGTCGGGATTTTCAGTCATTTTTCACTTTTTCAAAACCCAAAACACAAGAGGCGATTTTCCAAACGATTCTTCTTCTCCAAAACGATTGGTGAGTGATTTCTAACTCATTTTTTTTGCTCCTTAACATCTTTAAACATAATTTCAAACTTCAAAACAAAGATTTTAATAGGGAAATTAGAAATTTAGGGTAGAACCTAGGTTTTCTAAAATTGGGGATTTTGGACCTCAATTCGAGGTCTGATTCCAAGATAACTTACATATTTGAGTTCATGGGGGAATGGGTAATCGGGTTTTGGTTCGAACCTCGGGTTTTGACCACGTGGGCCCGGGGGGTGTTTTGGGAAATTTTGAGTAAAACTTTGGGAAATTCACTTTTCATGCATTCAAATTTATTCGATTAGCATTTATTGATATATTCAAGTAACTCGTGACTAGATTCGAGCGGTTTGGTGGTGAATTCAAAGGGTAAAGCTATACTAGAGGCTTGAGTTGAGTTTGGAGCATTTGAGGTAAGTGTTTGATCTAACTTTGGCTTAAGGGAATAGGATTAGAGTATTATTTGCTAATTGCTAAACGTTGAGTACGGTGTATAGGCATGGTGACGAGTATCTATACACCGGTGTCTAGCATGACCGTGGGTCTTTATTTGTGCTTACTCGGGATTCTGTAGTGACTCTTCCTTGTTAATTGATGGTTTCTACATGATATGAAGAGAATGAGAAGGAAATATGATGTGTAAACTCTTTGGAGCGTTGGCTCGATTTTCGACCTGATTAAAAAGTAAGAAATGGACGTCAAAGAAAGAGATGTGATTATTCCCTTGCCGGGACGTGTAAGTTATTGTTGTTGCTCCCTTGCCGGGATTTAACTGTTTAGTCGTATTCTCCCTTGCCGGGAAACCACTTATATATTATGAAATGGGATCGTGTGGCACGCCGACCACTTATATATTATGAAATGGGATCGTGTGGCACGCCGACCACTTATATTTGCTGAAATGGGATCGTGTGGCACGCCGACCACCTAGTTATATATTATGAAATGGGATCGTGTGGGACGCCGACCACTTATATAGATTATGAGATCTGATGTAGTTTCGTGTTTACTTCTGATAAGTTGTTTTTATCTGTATTTCCCCTATGCATGTCCCCTCCCCGCCTTAATTGGTATTTTCTGCTGTTATTTTGTTGCACTTGTATATATATATATATATATATATATATCTGCACAGGTTGTTTTTGGTAGGTCCTGTCTAGCCTCGTCACTACTTCGCAGGGGTTAGGCCAGGCACTTACCAGCACGTGGGGTCGGTTGTGCTGATGCTACACTCTGTGTATCTTTTTGCACAGATCCAGGAGCAGCTTTTGGGCCTCAGCAGTAGGATTTGATTGGGAGCTGACTTCAGTCCAGGGACTTTCGAGGTAGCCTAGCTGACGTCCGCAGGTCGGAGTCCTTTCTATGTTAATAGTTTGTTTTCCTTGTACCGAGACAAACATTGATGTACTTCTATTCGGACATGTTTTTAGCACTCTTTAGTAGTTCATGAGTTAGTGACACCGGATCTGGGTGGAGTTGTATTTAAACTTCCACATTTGGTTTTCAGTTATCTATATTTTTTTTTGGACTTCCGCTTTTATTTAAATGACTCGTTTTATTTATATCGTTGGGATGTTATCAGAAAATGTTTTAAATGCTTGGTTTGCCCAGCTCCGACAGTAGGCGCCATCACGACTCCTGATGGTGGAAAATCCGGGTCGTGACTAGGATTAGAGTATTATTTGCTAATTGTTAAACGTTGAGTACGGTGTATAGGCATGGTGACGAGTATCTATACACCGGTGTCTAGCATGACCGCGGGTCTTTATTTGTGCTTACTCGGGATTCTGTAGTGACTCTTCCTTTTTAATTGATGGTTTCTACATGATATGAAGAGAATGAGAAGGAAATATGATGTGTAAACTCTTTGGAGCGTTGGCTCGATTTTCGACCTGATTAAAAAGTAAGAAATGAACGTAAAAGAAGGAGATGTGATTATTCCCTTGCCGGGACGTGTAAGTTATTGTTGGTTCTCCCTTGTCGGGATTTAACTGCTTAGTCGTATTCTCCCTTGCCGGGAAACCACTTCTATATTATGAAATGGGATCGTGTGGCACGCCGACCACTTATATATTATGAAATGGGATCGTGTGGTACGCCGACCCCTTATATATTATGAAATAGGATCGTGTGGCACGCCGACCACTTATATATTATGAAATGGGATCGTGTGGCACACCGACCACTTATATTTGCTGAAATGGGATCGTGTGGCACGCCGACCACCTAGTTATAGATTATGAAATGGGATCGTGTGGCACGCCGACCACTTATATAGATTATGAGATCTGATGTAGTTTCGTGTTTACTTCTGATAAGTTGTTTTCATCTGTATTTCCCCTAAGCATGTCCCCTCCCCGCCTTAATTGGTATTTTCTACTGTTATTTCGTTGCACTTGTATATATATATATATATATATGCACAGGTTGTTTTTGGTAGGTCCTGTCTAGCCTCGTCACTACTTCGCCGGGGTTAGGCCAGGCACTTTCCAGCACTTGGGGTCGGTTGTGCTGATGCTACACTCTGTGCATCTTTTTGCACAGATTCAGGAGCAGCTTTTGGGCCTCAGCAGTAGGATTTGATTGGGAGCTGACTTCAGTCCAGGGACTTTCGAGGTAGCCTAGCTGACGTCCGTAGGCCGGAGTCCCTTCTATGTTATTAGTTTGTTTTCCTTGTACCGAGACAAACGTTGATGTACTTCTATTCTGACATGTTTTTAGCACTCTTTAGTAGTTCGTGAGTTAGTGACACCGGATCTGGGTGGAGTTGTATTTAAACTTCCGCATTTGGTTTTCAGTTATCTATGTTTTTTCTAGACTTCCGCTTTTATTTAAATGACTTGTTTTATTTATATCGTTGGGATATTATCAGAAAATGTTTTAAATGCTTGGTTTGCCTAGCTCCGACAGTAGGCGCCATCACGAATCCCGATGGTGGAAAATCCGGGTCGTAACAAGTTGGTATCAGAGCTCTAGGTTACATAGGTCTCGCTACTCACGGACAAACTTAGTAGAGTCTGAGGGATCGGTACGGAGACGTCTGTATTTATCCCCCAGAGGCTACGGAGTTAGGAAAACTTCACTTTTGTTCTTTCTTGTCGTGCGATTCTCTTTCTCAAATACTGATTGTCGTTCTACTCTGTTTTTTCGCAGATGGCGAGAACACATGCTTCCTCTTCTACCGTGCAGCAGCCCGAGCCCCCAGCAGCAGCTCCTACGAGGGGAAGAGGGCGAGGCCGAGGCCGTGCCAGAGGCCGAGGCTGGGGCAGAGCTCACCCCCGAGCAGCAGTCCCAGAGGTGGAGCCTCATGTTGATTATGATGAGGAGGTTCCAGCCCCAGCAGCTCCGGTGGGCCCAGCTCAGGTCCTAGAGGGGTTCATAGCCACCCCAGTTCTTCAGGACGCTCTGGTCAGATTGGTAGGCTTTGTGGAGAGCGTCGCTAGAGCGGGTTTGCTTCCAGTAGCACCAGCCACTTCTCAGGCTGGAGGAGGGGTTTAGACTCCTGCTACACGTACTTCGGAGCAGGTAGCTCCCCAGGCTCAGGTTCCAGTGGCTCAGCCAGCTGTGGCAGTTCAGCCGGGTATTGTGACTCAGACCGGCGATGGAGCAGCTATGTCCGCAGATGCTTTATGGAGGCTGGATAGGTTCACCAAGATCTTCACCATCACATTCAGCGGTGCTTCTTCAGAGGACTCCCAGGATTTCTTATATAGCTGCCATGAGGTTCTTCGGACTATGGGTATTGTGGAGACCGATGGGGTCGACTTCGCCACCTTTCGACTAGCAGGATCCGCCAAGACTTGGTGGAGGGACTATTGTTTATCCAGACCAGCAGGGTCGCCATCTTTGACTTGGGACCAGTTTGTAGAGTTGTTTTTGGAGAAGTTTGTAACGACCCGACCGGTCGTTTTGTATTTTTGAACCCCGTTCCCTTAAATAAGACTTCCCGCACTTGCTTTAGCTAATTTATGACTTGCGGGGACGGGTGGTTTGGAAGTTAGAAGAGTTTTGAGCAAGAATAAGTCTAGTTGCTTCTTTAAGTGTCTTTAAAAAGGCCAAGTTTGACTTCGGTCAACATTTTGGGGAAACGGACCCGGAATCATGATTTGACAATTTCTGACGTTCCGTGGGAAAATATGGGACCTGGCGTATGCCCGGAATCGAATTCCGAGGTCCCTAGCCCGAGTAATGAATTTTTATGTAAAATTGTTAAGTCAAAGTTTCAAAGGTTTAAATAAACTAAGAAATCATTGTTTTCCTAGGTATCGGGTTCGAATTTCGATTCCGAAATGTGGTACCAGTCCGAAATATCAGTTAAGACTTACCTATAAAATTTGGTGTCAATCCGAGTGGCTTAAGGGCGTTTTGACCCGTTAGGAGGAAATTTAGAACTTGAAGGTTCAATGATTTGAATCATTTGGTTTTGGGAGCCCCGAGCGTCAAATGGTCGAGGTGCGAGTGAAGTTGAAAACTTAGGAAAAACCTTATCTGCTGCTTCTGTCATAACCGCTTCTGCGGCTCTTGGACAGTAGAAGCGAGACCGCAGAAGCGGTCATTTTATCGTAGAAGCGGAAGGGGCCAGGCCCAGGGGAAACCGCAGGAGCGGACCCCTGACCGCAGAAGCGGTCCCTCCGCCCAGGCCCAGAACCGCAGAAGCGGTGGGCTTTCCGCTTAAGCGGCCTTGCAGAAGCGAGGTTATGACCGCAGAAGCGGCCCAGGCCCTCTTGCCCATTTCCGCAAAAGCGGCTCATGTCCGCAGAAGCGGAACCCGCAGAAGCGGGATTCCTTCCGCAGAAGCGAAAATCACTGGGGCAGAAGGGTTCATTAATACGAACCCAAACTCATTTCTTACACATTACTCTCAACACTTAGGCGATTTTGGTGATTCCAAAGAGGAGGTTTCAACATAACATTGCAAGGTAAGTAATCCCCACTCATTTTTAGTTCAAATACATAAACATTAGGTAGATTTAACATGTGTAAACTCTTTGGAGCGTTGGCTCGATTTTCGACCGGATTAAAAAGTAAGAAATGAACGTAAAAGAAAGAGATGTGATTATTCCCTTGCCGGGACGTGTAAGTTATTGTTGTTGTTCCCTTGCCGGGATTTAACTGCTTAGTCGTATTCTCCCTTGCCGGGAAACCACTTATATATTATGAAATGGGATCGTGTGGTACGCCGACCACTTATATATTATGAAATGGGATCGTGTGGCACGCCGACCACTTATATATTATGAAATGGGATCGTGTGGCACGCCGACCACTTATATTTGCTGAAATGGGATCGTGTGGCACGCCGACCACCTAGTTTTATATTATGAAATGGGATCGTGTGGCACGCCGACCACTTATATAGATTATGAGATCTGATGTAGTTTCGTGTTTACTTCTGATAAGTTGTTTTCATTTGTATTTCCCCTAAGCATGTCCCCTCCCCGCCTTAATTGGTATTTTCTGCTGTTATTTCGTTGCACTTGTGTATACATGTATATCTGCACAGGTTATTTTTGGTAGGTCCTGTCTAGCCTCTTCACTACTTCGCCGGGGTTAGGCCAGGCACTTACCAGCACATGGGGTCGGTTGTGCTGATGCTACACTCTGTGCATCTTTTTGCACAGATCTAGGAGCAGCTTTTGGGCCTCAGCAGTTGGATTTGATCGGGAGCTGACTTCAGTCCAGGGACTTTCGAGGTAGCCTAGCTGACGTCCGCAGGCCGGAGTCCCTTCTATGTTATTAGTTTGTTTTCCTTGTACCGAGACAAACATTGATGTACTTCTATTCAGACTTGTTTTTAGCACTCTTTAGTAGTTCGTGAGTTAGTGACACCGGATCTGGGTAGAGTTGTATTTAAACTTCCGCATTTGGTTTTCAGTTATCTATGTCTTTAAGACTTCCGCTTTTATTTAAATGACTCGTTTTATTTATATCGTTGACATGTTATCAGAAAATGTTTTAAATACTTGGCTTGCCTACTCCGACAGTAGGCGCCATCACGACTCCCGATGGTGGGAAATCCGGGTCGTGACAAGTTGGTATCAGAGATTTAGGTAACATAGGTCTCGCTACTCACGGACAAACTTGGTAGAGTCTGAGGGATCAGTACAGAGACGTCTGTATTATCCCCAGAGGCTACGGAGTTAGGAAAAACTCTCAC
>NW_017674881.1:71195-77471 GCF_001879085.1 Nicotiana attenuata
GTCAGCCTCCTGAGGCATCGACCTGGGAGTCCGAGTCTGATATGCGAAGCCGTTATCCCCATCTTTTCCCCGATTCAGGTACTTCTTTCTTTTGTCCGTTCGAGGACGAACGGTTGTTTTAGAGGTGGAGGATGTGACGACCCAAAGGGGTCATCACCGTATTTCCCACTCGCCTTGTACTTCCGAGGCCGTGAAAACCTCACTTGGGGGTTGCCTCGACTTGTGTGCGCAGTCCGGGCGCGTAGCCGGAAAGTTTAAATGTGAATTTGTGAGAAAGATAATAAATTTGATGTTTTGAATTGATTAAGTTTGACTTTGGTCAACGTTTTGGACAAACGGACCCGGACTCGTGATTCGACAGTCCCGGAGGGTCCGTAGGAAATTTTGGGACTTGGGTGTGTGCCCGGAATCGAATTCCGAGGTCCCAAGTCCGAGAAACGAATTGTTGTGTGAAATTGTTTTCTGAAAATAATTAAAGAATTGGAAGGTGTTATTTGTTTAGAAGACTGTGCTGTTGGGCTCGTATTTTGGTTCCGACTCCCGGCACAAGTCTTAAATATGATTTAAGCAATTGCTGTAAAGTTTGGTTAGATTTGGACGTCATTTGACGTGTTTTGAGCTAGAAAAGCTTAACTTAATGTTTTATGGGAATTGGAGAGAAATTCATGGGTATTGAGACCCAAATTGATGATTCATGATGTTAATTGGGCGATTTGATCGCACGAATGAGTCCGGAGTATGTTTTTGAGATTTTATGTATGTTCGGTTTGGAGCCCCGAGGGCTCGGGTGAGTTTTGAGTAGGTCCCGGGAGGTCTTAGGCTTAAAAGTATCAGGTGTTGCAAGTCCAGGTGTTGCAGGCCCCCAGCGCGGCCGCGGTCATTTCCGCGCGGTCCGCGCTGGCAGCCGCGCGGCCGCGGTGCACTTTTGCGCGGTCCGCGTGGCTGGGTTCAGAGGGCCAATGACTCCCAATTCGACCAGCGCGACCGCGTGCCATATCAGCGCGGTCCGCGCTGGAAGATTCAGAGAGGGGCCTTGGGATTTCATTCAACCAGCGCGGCCGCGCACCAAATCAGTGCGGTCCGCGCTGGGTAGGTTCAGAGAGTGGTTTCCCCACCCTTTCCTCGGCGCGGCCGCGGGGCATTTTTGTGCGGTCCGCGCCGGGTCTTCAGTACAGTATATAAAGTCGGGATTTTCAGTCATTTTTCACTTTTTCAAAACCCAAAACATAAGAGGCGATTTTCCAAACGATTCTACTTCTTCAAAACGATTGGTAAGTGATTTCTAACTGATTTTCTATACTCCTTAACATCCTTAATCATAATTTCAACTTCAAACCAAGGATTTTAATGGGGGAATTTGGGAATTTAGGGTAGAACTAGGGTTCCTAAATTTGGGGGTTTTGGACCTCATTTTGAGGTCCGATTCCAAAATAACTTATATATCTGAATTCATGGGGGAATGGGTAATCGGGTTTTGGTTCGAACCTCGGGTTTTGACCACGTGGGCCCGGGGGCATTTTGGGAATTTTTGAACAAACTTTGGGAAATTCATTTTCATGCATTCAAATTGATTCAAGTAGCATTATTAATACCTTCAAGTAATTTGTGATTAGATTCGAGCAGTTTGGTGGTGAATTCGAGGGGTAAAGCTATACTAGAGGATTGAGTTGAGTTTGGAGCATTCGAGGTAAGTATTTGATCTAACTTTGGCTTGAGGGAATAGGATTAGAGTGTTGTTTGCTAATTGCTAAATGTGGAGTACGGTGTATAGGCATGGTGACGAGTATCTATACACCGGTGTCTAGCATGACCGTGGGTCCTTGTTTGTACCTATTCTGATGTTGTTATGACTCTTCCATGTTAATTGATGAATTCTATGCAATGTGAAGAGTATGAGGATTAAGCATGAACTATAAATTCTTTGGAGTGTTGGCTCGAACGATAAAAAAAGAAGACTATTGAGTAAGAAATGAAAGAAATAGAAAGAGATATGATTAATCCCTTGCCGGGATGGCTTGAGTATATTGATTATCTCCCTGGCCGGGATATGGAAGTTATTGTTGTTGCTCCCTTGCCGGGATTTAGCTGTTTAATTGTGTATTTCCCTTGCCGGGACACTTCTTATTATTTGTTATCCCCTCGCCCCGTTCGGTTGTGACTACTGTTTGGGTGAGGAAGAGTGATAATGCACGAAGGGTCATTCCGTGCCATGTTTGATTATATTTGCACGAAGGGTCATTCGTGCCATGTTTGATTATATTTGCACAAAGGGTCATTCCGTGCCATGTTTGATTACATTTGCACGAAGGGTCATTCCATGCCATGTTTGATTAAACTTGCACGAAGGGTCATTCCGTGCCATGTTTGATTATACTTGCACGAAGGGTCATTCCGTGCCATGTTTTGATGATATTTGCACGAAGGGAAATTCCGTGCCATGATGTGAGAGTTATGTGAGGAAAATCACGAAGGGTGATGCCGTGCACTTTATTTGGTTGCTCTTGGTGAGAATGAGGGTAAAAGCACGAAGGTTGATGTCGTGCAACTGTTGATTTTCCTGCTCTCATTAGTTATTGTTATTGCCCTGTTTCTTACTTAAATTGTTGACTTTATATCTAGACTGTACTCCCCCATAGTATGCTCCCCTCCCTCTTAACTGTTTAATTTCTTTGTTCTTTCCTTTTATTGCATATATATATTGAACTGCACAGGTTGGTTTGGTAGTCCTGTCTAGCCTCGTCACTACTTCGCCGGGGTTAGGCCAGGCACTTACCAGCACATGGGGTCGGTTGTGCTGATGCTACACTTCTGTGCTCTTTTGCACAGATCACGGTACCAGAGCAGCTTTTGGACCACAGCAGTAGGATATTGATCGGGAGCTGACTTCAGTCCAGGGACTTACGAGGTAGCCTAGCTGGCGTTCGCAGGCCGAGTCCCTTTCTATGTTTTAGTTTGTTTTCATTGTACCGAGACAAACATTGATGTATTTCTATTTCAGNTCTATCCACCCGGGAGTTACAAAGATGTACCGTGATTTGAGGCAGCATTACTGGTGGCGGGGGATGAAGAAGGACATAGTGAAGTATGTGACTAAGTGTTTGAATTGCCAGCAGGTCAAGTATGAACATTAGAGGCCAGGTGGGCTACTTCAGCAGATGCCCATACCGGAGTGGAAGTGGGAACGCATGACTATGGACTTCGTAGTAGGGTTACCGCGGACTTTGCGGAAGGTTGATTCAGTGTGGGTCATTGTGGATAGATTGACCAAGTCGGCCCATTTCATTCCAGTGGCGACTACTTATACGGCGGTGAGGTATGCCCAGATCTATATTCGGGAGATAGTCCGATTGCATGGTGTGCCGGTTTCCATTATATCATACAGAGGCCCTCAGTTCACTTCCCATTTCTGGAGAGCTGTGCAGAGTGAGTTGGGGACTCGTGTAGAGCTTAGCACAGCATTCCATCCTCAGACCGACGGACAGTCGGAGCGGACAATGCAGATCTTGGAGGATATGCTTAGAGCATGTGCGATTGATTTTGGAGGGCAGTGGGATCAGTTCTTTCCCTTAGCGGAGTTTGCGTACAATAACAACTACCAGTCCAGCATAGAGATGGCCCCGTACGAGGCTTTATATGGTCGACGTTGTCGTTCTCTTATCGGGTGGTTTGAGCCTGGCGAGGCTAAGTTACTTGGCACAGATTTGGTACAGGATGCCTTGGATAAGGTAAAGTTGATTCAGGAGAGGCTTCGTACAGCTCAGTCTAGGCAAAAGAGCTACGCGGACCAGAAGGCGCGGGATGTATCATTTATGGTTGGCGAGAAGGTTCTCTTGAAAGTCTCGCCCATGAAGGGCATTATGAGGTTCGGGAAGAAGGGCAAGTTGAGCCCAAGGTTTATTGGCCCCTTTGAGGTGTTGAGACGAGTTGGGGGGTCGCTTACGAGCTTGCTCTACCCCCTAGTTTAGCGGGAGTTCACCCAGTTTTTCATGTTTCGATGCTTCGGAATTATCGTGCCGACCTATCCCACATGTTGGACTTCAGCACCATTTGGTTAGATGAGAGTTTGGGCTATGAGGAGGAGCCAGTTGCTATTATTGATAGACAGAATCGCCAGTTGAGGTCCAAGAAGATTTCTGCGGTGAGAGTCTAGTGGAGGGGCCAACCGATCGAGGAGGCGACCTGGGAGTCCGAGGAGGACATGCAGAGCAGATATCCCCACTTATTCAGCAGCCCAGGTACTTTTCTATGCCCGTTCGAGGACGAACGTTTGTTTAAGAGTTGGAGAATGTAACGACCCGACCGGTCGTTTCGCCTTTTAGAACCCCGTTCCCCTAAACAAAGCCTCCCGTACCTGCTTTAACTAATTTATGACTTGCGGGGGCGATTGGTTCGGGAATTGGAAGAGTTTTGAGTAAAAATATGTCCATTTGCTTCTTTAAGATTTTCTTAAAACACCAAGTTTGACTTCGGTCAACTTTTTGGGAAAATAGACCCGGATTCATGATTTGACAATTTTGGAGGGTCCGTGGAAAATATGGGACCTGGGCGTATGACCGGAATCGAATTCCGTGGTCCCTAGCCCGAGTAATGAATTTTTATTTAAAATTGTTTAATTGAAGTTTTAAAGAATTAAAGAAACTAAGTAATCATTGATTCCCTAGGTATCGGGCTCGGATTTTGGTTCCAAAGCTTGGCACAGGTCCGAAATGTTGTTTAAGACTTGCCCGTAAAATTTGGTGCCAATCCGAGTAGTTTAAGGGCGTTTTGAACCGTTAGAGGAGAATTAAGAACTTGAAGTTCAATAGTTTGATTCATTTGGTTTTATGGGGTGATTCCTAGATTTAGCATTGTTTGGAGTGTTCCGAGGGTTCGAGTAGGTCCGCCTCGTGATTTCAGACTTGCCGGTATGTTCGGGCGGGGCTCGGGAGCCCCGAGCGTCAAACGAGTGAGGTTCGAGCGAAGTTGGAAATTTAAGAAAGCAACTGAAAGTTGCTGCTTCTGTCATAACCGCATCTGCAATTCTTGGACCGCAGAAGCGGGACCCTAGATGCGGTCAATCCATCGCAGAAGCAGAAAGGGGCCAGGCCAAGGGAAACCGCAGAAGTGGCCCAGAGACCGCAAAAGCGGTTCCGCTTAAGAGACCCCTAGACCGCAGAAGCGGTCCAGCCACCTTAGGCCCAAGCCGCAGAAGCGGCCCAAAAACCGCAGAAGCGGTTCCGCATATGCGGGCCTCAGACCGCAGAAGCGGTCCAGCCCCTTTTGCCCAGTTCCGTAGATGCGTCTCCCTTTTTGCAGGTGCGGGACCGCAGATACGGTCCCCTAACCGCAGAAGCGGAAATCGCTGGACAATAGGCTTCATTTAATTCGAACTCAAACACCATTTTATCATTTTACACTCAACCTTGGGGCGATTTGGGGGGCTCTTGAGAGAAGATTTCAACTTAGCATTTCAAGGTAAGTTATTTTCACTCCTTTTAGTTTGAATACATGTATATTAGGTAGATTAAACACCAAAAATTAGATAAAATCAACGGATTAGAGCTAGACCTAGGGTTTTAATAAAACTAAGATTTAAGCATGAAATTTGTTATGAAATGGACTAGAAATCATATATTATTGATCCTTAGGTTGTAGAGAACAATTTCCTTCGAAAAATCTCGGAATCCGGGCAAGTGGGCCCGAGGTCGGAATTTAGGAAACTTGTGAAAAGGGTTGGGAAATTACTTAAATAGTTAGAATTCGGCATTGTAAGCCTTTATTGACTAGTTCTTACTTATTTTAACTAGTTTGAGATCGTTCGGCTCCGAATTGAGGACTTGGGCTTGTTTTCGACATTGGAAGTGCGCTTTGGAGCGAGGTGAGTCTCCTTTCTAACCTTGTAAGAGGGAAATGTCCCCATAGGATTAATAATTGAGTAATTGTTGCTAAATGCGGGGGCTACGCACGCGCTAGGTGACGAGAACCCGTGCGTAGCTACTACTATGTTAATTGTCCGGGTAGCTTAGGGCCCACACCATGCTTATTTTATATAAATCTCTATATTATCTTGTTAATACGGGCACCTAGGATATGCTAGAGACTTAAAAAGGGAATAAGAACATACTTGTAAAATTGTTGAAGTCTTACTTGGTATTAATGACTATTGATGCGCCTTGTGTGTATACTTGATATTTCTTATTATTTGTGGATCGGGCCGATCGCCTCGGTATGAATAGATGCATCTATAGGCGCGCCGTCGACCCTCGGCAAGTGCACAGTTTATTTCTGTTGGATCGG
>NW_017674881.1:80845-81945 GCF_001879085.1 Nicotiana attenuata
ATACTTTTTTTGTTGAAATTAAAGAAAATACTTTTTATATCATGTTAAACAAAATACTCATTTGTTGAAATGCAAAAAATAAAAATCTATCTATAACATGAAAACAAGTTACTACTAATAATAGTTTTTATTTAGGATGGGGGTGGGGTGGGGGTGGGTTGAGAGGTGGGTAGGCGGGGTGGGTAGGCATGGGGTGGGGTGGGGTTGGGATTTGGTGGTTGGCGTGGGGGTGGTTTGTTGAGGGTGGGGAATATTGAGAAGGAGTTTTGGAAAATGTTTTCTCTTCTCTTGATAAGGAAAATCTCCAATTGGAGGAAAATGAGTTCACAAGAAAAATATTTTCTAAAACATTTAAGCCAACCAAACATGGGAAAATTGAAAAATATTTTCCGAAAAATATTTTCCTTCGTACCAAACACACCCTTCGTGTGCATGGAAATTAAAATCATTTTACCAATTTGACATGGAATTATTCTTTCTCTCTCTCTCCTTTGCATTTTTGTATTGTTGGTTTCACTCTCCTTTCATCTACTCTACTTGAACAAAAACTCAGGCTTCGCCGGAACCCTACCTCCGGGCAAGACCGGATGGCCGATTGTCACGACCCAAAATCCATCATGTTTCCTTGCTCGTCCCACCCCTCCCCCCTCCCCCCAAATACCCAACGTTTACAGGACTCAATTTTCTTCAAGGAACTTAATCATTCTTCTAAAAATTAACACAAAGCCATAAGATCTAATGTGTTGCTTTATTTTTTTACGCAAAAATAATGTTAAAAATTGTGATCCATAACTAAAAAGAAAATACTCTTTTTTGGTTGAAAAGGAAAGTACTCTTTCTACAACATGAAAATAAAGTACTCATTTTATTGTAATAAAAGAAAATACTTTTTCTACATCATGAAAAGAGAACTCATTTTGTTGAATTAAAAAAATCCTTCTTTTACATCATGAAAAGAAAATACTTTTTTTTTGTTGAAATAAAAGAAAATACTTTTTATATCATGTTAAACAAAATACTCATTTGTTGAAATGCAAAAATAAAAATCTATCTATAACATGAAAACAAAGTACTACTAATAATATTTTATTTAGGATGGG
>NW_017674882.1:0-24435 GCF_001879085.1 Nicotiana attenuata
AAAGAAGAGATTCATCTGAACCAGCATGCACACCCCAGATAAGTCCTTCTTTTCCCCGAAAGGGATGTTTCCCTTTACACTCATCTGAATTGCCTTTCTGCATACTTCTCTTTGAATCCCTTTCGGTTAGCTCTGATTCTGTAACTAACACGAAGAAAAGGTGGCAGGACTGGTTTCACTGGGCTCCGCCCCGGTCAGAGTCAAAAGAAATACCCAGCCTCAGCGAGTGCGTCAGGCCCATCTCGACTAACCATGGTGCTTAATTGCTTTCAAAGCAGAAACATTGAAAAAAGGGAAGTCAAAGGCAAAAGCCCAAGGACAGAATAAAGTGAAAAGGCTGAGCCCATCCGGGCGAGTCATCATGAAGTCCTAAGGTTGAACTCGGGTCAGTTTTGAAAAGAGATTCACCCTCAAGGCAAACGAGCAGCAAAATTCTTAACGGAAATAGGGGCCGAGATCAAGCAATTGAGATGATCAAGGCCACAAAACAACATCACCGTTTCCAAATAACAAACTGTTCTTTGTTTGAAAACAGTGCAATCAAAGCAACCATACAAGAAGCAGTGCAACCGAAAATGAAATAAAGTGTGCAAGCGCTGAATAGCTTTGCAGCAGGAAAAACCACCAAAAAAGAAGTTTTCTCCCGAATTCTCTCATGCGTTTTGCTAAATAAAAGGAAAACATATACACGAGGGAAAACAAAAGAAAGAAAGAAGTAAAAGAAATAAGAAAATGGAAATCCCAAAAAAAAACAAATCATGGTAGCATAGGATCCCATTCCAAATCCCGGAACAAAAACGCGTGGAGACTTTTTCTTTTTCAAATCCCGGAACAAAAACCGAGGATCTCCCGGAACAAAAACGTGGAGCTTTTTCTTTTCAAATCCGGAACAAAAACCGAGGATCTCCCGGAACACAAAACCAGGAATCTCCCGGAACAAAACCGAGGAGCTTTTTCTTTCAAAAATCCCGGAACAAAAACCGAGGATCTCCCGGAACAAAACCGAGGAGCTTTTTCTTTCAAAATCCCGGAACAAAAATCAAGGATCTCCCGGAACAAAAACCGAGAGCTTTTTCTTTCCAAATCCCGGAACAAAAACCGAGGATCTCCCGGAAACAAAAAACCGAGGAGCTTTTTTTTTTCCAAATCCCGGAACAAAAACCGAGGATCTCCCCGGAACAAAAACCGTGGAGCTTTTTCTTTTCAAATCCCGGAACAAAACCGAGGATCTCCCGGAACAAAAACCGTGGAGCTTTTTCTTTTCAAATCCCGGAACAAAAACCGAGGATCTCCCGGCCACAAAGACCAGTGGAGCTTTTTCTTTCCAAATCCCGGAAACAAAAACGCGAGGATCTCCCGGCAACAAACACCGTGGAGTTTTTTTTTTTCTTTCCCAAAATCCCGGAACAAAAACCGAGGAATCCCTTTGCACATTCCCAATTTGATTAGATAGGTGTCTCAACTAACGCACGAAATCTTCCTAGTGAAAAACTGGGGTCAGAAAAATTTCGTTCGTTTGTTTGTTTTGGTATCCTAAGCAGGTCAATCTCAAGACCCAAGGTGCGAGATGACCAATGGAATAAATCTCAATTAAGAATCAAGAAAAGAAGAAAAGAACAAAAGATGAATATAGTGTGAAGCAAGCAAGGGCGCGGATTGCTCAAAATCTGATTGAGGTCACAAGCTCTTGTTGACCCTGTTTTAAATTCAATGCTGCATGAGAAAGTAAAAACACCTACAGCTTGAGAGCATCAAGATTCAGAAAAAATCCCGAAAAAAATCCACAGCAAAATCAAAGCTAAGACTCAAGATCAAGTTCCAAGGCAATCATAGATAGGAATCTTGTAACTCACAGTTGATAGGCATGCTATGTTTAGGTTTTTTGATTTCCTTTTGGCGTAATAAGGAGGTCAGTAAGCAGTAGCAGCAGCAACAGCAGTGAGATCACAGCTCCTGGTAGTCCCAGCTACCAAATTTTCCCGAACTACACTGACCTGATTCTGTTTAGCCAAGGATATGTAGGCAACCTCAGAAGCAGGGTGCGTCAACTCTTGCAAAGATGCTTCACACGGAATATGCGAACGGCAAAAATCGCTCGTTTCCGCTCACTTGTCTTTGCACGAAAAACTCTTCGTGTTTCCGGGCAAAAGAGGGCAGCTGTGAGCACGTAATTTTTTGCCCTAAGCAAATTAATTCCAAAAGTTTCAAATAATTGATTTTTTATTATTTTAACAATTTTTGTGAATTTTTTGTGTGAATTTTGGTGTTAATTGTTTTGCATTTTAATATGAAAATACAGGAAAATACGCACATGCATTTAGGGATTTTTATTTTTACAAATTTAGTATTAATTAGGTATTAATTAGATTTAGAATAAAGTTTAAAGAAAACTTGCAAAAAAATAGGCTGTTGCGCTCTTAATTGTTAATTATTGCGTTTTTATTTCTAAATAGAGTTTTTTAAGTAATTTTAGGAAGTTTAAATAGCTTAATTGAGTCTTTGTTTTGTTCTAGCATTTTTATAAAACCAGAAAATAAATAAATACTAAAATACCAAAAATAAATAAATAAATAAATAGAATACAAAGCAAGAAAACAAAATCAAAAAAAAAGGAATTTGGGGCTAAATTCACCCAGCCCAAATCAAAAGCCCAAAATTTGCACACTTGAAACCTGTCCAAAACTAGCCCAACTGCCCCGGTCCAAAAGCCTCTTAAAACGACGTAGTATAGGGGAGAAACTACGTCGTTTTGAAATAATGTAGACCAATTAATCGTGGCCCTCCGTTCCCCATCATCTAACGAGTCCTCATTAGTCCAAGGGGTTTAATAAAAAGTGTCCGAAAAATTGTATGAACTCAAGAACACTTATCATCTTCCTCGTACAACTGTAACACCAACCACCGTACCTCACCGTACCTCACCGTACCCGCCGTATCTCCACCCTCTTGCCACCAGTCCGCCGCCGGCCGGAAATCCGCAGTCTGCCGGCGGCGAAGCTCCAAATCACTCAAAAATTACACCCCTCAATCCTCTCATCCTCCTCTTTCCAACCCCCAACCTAGTTTCCCTCAAATCGTAACCAAAATGCTCGAAATATTAGATCGAAATTTCCGGCCAGGATACCACCTTTACCAAACCCCACCAAATTTACACCATAAGACCACCACACCTCCTCTATCAAACCCCCAAGGCCCTGATCCTCAAAAATGGCCGGAACTTCTTCGAATATGGATTCAAAAGTTTCGGCCAAAACCCTAATTGCCCCAAACCTCTCCAAATTAATACTACGCGATCCTTTCGTCTTCCTCATGAGGAATTCAGTGTCAGTGGTGGTCGAATGTCACCAGATTGGTTCAACGTCAGATTCGGAGAGTGGAGAGTCTCGAGCGTCATTTAAGTTTGGTTCTCCTTTCTTTATTTTTGTTTAGTTTGTTTTTGTTCTCATACTGTTAAACCTCTACTCCGATACGCATTTAATTTCCGTTAATGTTTGTTTTGAATTTTGTGCCTGGTTATTAGTCTGTTGTGATCTTGGTTAGCTTGTGTAGTGTGATTTTATCAGAATAAATATTTATTAAGTAAGATTTCCTTTCTTCTAGTTTTCTATTAGGGTTTCTCAGTTCTTTCTTGTTTCATGTTATTAATTTAGAAATTTGATTAGTTTCTAGGTCTGTTTCTGATTTTGCTCGTAATCCGGGCTAGTTTAACCATAGGTACTGATTTTGTGAGAGTCAATTGACTGGTAGTCCCATTATTTAGTTTGGATCCGGCCTTGAAATTGATTTTTTGGCTATAACTGTTTTAAAATTGCTTGACTGTGGTTCAAAGTAAGAGGGTTTAGTTAGCCAGTAATTCCAAGGGAATTTCAGGGGTAGCTTGGGTATGGAAAAGGGTAGTTTTATTAGGAATGGTAATTGTAAAGGTAAGGGAAGGGTAGTGTGGGAATTGTAATGGGTATAGGACCTTCTAGAACAAGTCTTTAGTGTAGTTTTGGTGAAATAAGTGTTGTTACTTGGGTAATAAGTCTTAGAAATGAGGGACTAAGAAACTAAATAAGAAAGGGACTAAAAAGAAAACTAAAATCTGAAGTTAACCTTAGGTTTTGCCTATAAAAAGGCACATACACTGCCTTGTTCAACAAGTTAGAGGGACCTCTGAAAATTTCAAAGAAAAATCTGAATCCTGAAGTTCAAGTTACTTTTAGATCTCATTTCTGCAAAAAATCAAAAGAAAACATACAAAAAAAAAGAAGCCCAGTAAAAGAAGACACTGCTATATTGTTTTAAGATTGATCTTGCTTTATAATCTAATTTTGCTCAAATTCGAGATCAAATCAGTATGTTCTGAGTTATTTCTAGTTGCTGAAGATCAGAAATCTCCTCCTAAGTTTAGTTTCAATTCGTCTTGGTTCAATCTAGTCTGCTACGTGGTTATTGGAGTCGTGTCCTTCATATCTCGATTCTGGTCTGTTTCTGTTATTGCTGGACTGCGTACGAGCTAGTTGCTTGGCTATTAGCTGCTACTGCTTACTACCGCTGACTTCTTCCTCTTCCATTTTTGGTTCAAATTCCAGGTACATGCTCAAATTCGGCTTGATGTAACTATAAATGGAGATGAAATAAAGAGATGCTTGCACATTTGATTCCTAAATTGTACTTACTTTGGTTGTTATGTAGTAATAGCTAAGTAGATATGAAAGTTTAAGATGATTTGATTCTAATTTGTGTACGAATGAACTTTGGACTGTATAACATGGACTGTTCCTAGACTATTTCGGACTGTCGTTAGATTACTTTGGATTGTTTTGATAATAGATTCGAACTAATTTATGTAGGTTTAATATCTTGGATTAAGTGATAATACGTGATCATATCTTGTACAATAAACATTAGACCATTGCGAGATTTATGCTAGTTTAAATCCTTGGATATCCTCTAAAGTTTGTGTCCAGTTTGTAAAAAGCTAAATGTTCAATTTTACTCACTGTGTGAAGATCCAGAATATGTTCGAATTTGATGCTGGGCCCAATATAACATTTGGGTGGTGCAAGCTAGGCCCAGTTATACGAGAATCATCCTAGTATTTGTGGACTGGTATTTACCCATCTACCTATTGCGGGAGTCTCCTGCCAATTGGGCTCACACTGAGGCCCAGTTGCGCTATAACAGTTCATAGAACAAACTATTTATTTCTTATTCCTGGATTCCTTTTAAGGCCCAGTGAATGCTGGAAATCTCACGTTTCAAGGCCCAACAAATGCTTCAAGTTAAAAAATCCTTTTTCAAAGATATACATAGGAATACGGGGAATAATTTGCAAATAAAATTTAGGTTTCGAATTAGGTGGAGGGTTCGAATTAAGAGGGTTTCCCCTTTTGTTTGAATTCGGACTTGAATTCGAGACCCAAATTTATAAATGTGAATTAATTAGGCCCCTTTAAAGACGGAAATGAATAGAAAATCTTAGTCTACTTTAGGTTAGCCATAAAATAATAAAACGAGATGAACCTCGCTAAATAAAATTGCATAGATAGCGAGGCCCTCATTAGTTGCTTATAATAACATGCTTAGAATTCGGGACGTGCCGTTTAGCGAATTTCACGGTTTTCCCTGCAAAGATGATAATCCGCTAGTCGCTATAGGCACGTTTTAATAAGTTTACCTTCTTAAATACGGGTACGCATTTCGCGCAACCCAAATCCAAATCCTAAAACATTGAATAAGAGGTGTTGAGGATCCGGGTGCAAATAATCTTGAAAAATTGCACTATAGGTTTAAACGTGTATAAAAATCAGATTTTAGCCATTTATAATAATTTAAGCGACCGTGCTAGAACCACGGGATCCGGGGGTGCCTAACACCTTCCCTCGGGTCAACAGAATTCCTTATTCAGAATTTCTGGTTCGCAGACTCCAATTGGGAAGTCGAATTTTTCCTCGATTTGGGATTTAAATTAAACCGGTGACTTGGGACACCAAAAGCCAATCTTATCCCAAGTGGCGACTCTAAAAATAAATAAATAATCCCATTTCGAATAATATCACTTTAAATGGAAAAACTCCCTTATACATTTATCCTTCGGGGTGGGTGTGTAAAAAAGAGGTGTGACAGCTACAATGTTGTGTTCTTCAAAAAAGCTTGGTCAGCTGTTGGAGAGGATATTACTAAAGCTGTTCTAGAGTTCTTTTCATCAGGATGCATGCATGAACCTGTAAATTGCACCACTATTACTCTCATACCTAAGGTAAAGAACCCTTCAAGAGTGTCGGAGTTCAGGCCAATCTCATGTTGCACTATACTCTACAAACTAATTTCGAAGATTATAACACACAGACTACAGCAAGTCATGGATATGCTAGTGGATTCTAGTCAATCTGCATTTGTGCCAGGAAGAGTGATTACCGATAACATCATCATGAGTCACGAATTGGTTAAAGGGTAAGGAAGGAAAGGAATCTCGCATAGATGTATGTTGAAGATTGATATGAGGAAAGCATATGACTCGGTGGAATGGCCTTTTCTAGAGCAAATTCTTACTACCTTAAACTTTCCGGCAATGTTTGTAAGATGGATAATGGTATGCGTTAGTACTGTATCCTATTCAGTTATCATTAACGGTGTACCTACTGCCCCATTCAGAGCAAAGAAAGGGCTAAGGCAAGGGGATCCTCTATCTCCATTTCTATTTGTGCTGGTAATGGAATATTTAAACAGGTGACTGAAGACTCTAAGAAGACAACCTGATTTTAATTTCCACCCGAAATGTGAGAAGATGAATATTACCCACCTTGCGTTTGCAGATGATTTATTATTCTTCTATAGAGGGGATCCTATATTGGTGAGAATGATGTATGACTGCTTTCAAGAGTTCTCCACAACCTCTGGTCTGTCTGTAAATGCTGAGAAAAGCTCCATTTATTTTGGAGGTGTATGCAGAGAAGATCAAAGTGCCATCTTGCAGGAATTGGAATTCTCACAAGGGGAGCTGCCTTTCAGGTATCTGGAGATTCTTTTGAGTACCAAAAAGACTAGTGTGATGCAGTGTAAACCACTGTTGGACAGGATGCTGAGCAAAATCACATCATGGACTGCAAAGTTCTTATCTTATGCTGGGTGAGTTCAGCTGATAAAGTCTGTATTATTCTCTATACAAATCTTCTGGTCACAAGTCTTTGTTCTACCAAAGAAAGTTAAGCATTTGATTGAGTCACTATGTAGAAGGTTCCTATGGACTGGTGGGGCTGACATATCAAAGAAAGCATTAATTTCTTGGGATCGACTATGCTATCCAAAATCTGCTGGGGGTCTAGGACTACTTGATATATATGCCTAGAGTTGCGATATGTAAATATTTATGGAACGTGTGTGGGAAAAAGGACAAGCTTTGGATTCGATGGGTTCATGCCTACTATATCAAGCAAGGTAGAATATGGGATGCCAAGGTTGATAAAGCTTCATGGGTGGTCAAAAAAATTTTGAATGCAAAAGAAGTATTTGAGCAAGCTGGATATACTGAAGATCAGGTAACTCAAACGACTAGGTTCTCCACAAAAGAAGTGTACTGCAAGATTAGGGGGAACTTCCAAAAAGTTGATTAGAAGAGACTAATTTGCAACAATCCTGGATCACCAAGATGGGTGTTCATTCTCTACATTGCTATCCACAGAAGACTTCTCACCAAAGACAGGGTCGCAAAGTGGAGGCCTGTTGACGACTTGAAATGTCCATTGTGCAGTAATGAAGACGAGTCTATTGATCATCTATTTTTCCATTGCCAGTACTCTGCTACCATCTGGGACAGGATATTGGGGTGGCAAGGGATTGCTAGAAAGTCTAATGGGTGGCAGGAGGAAATTGGGTGTGCTGTGAGGTATGGACAGGGGAAATCTTTAGATGCAACTCTATATAGAATGACGTTGGCTTGCTGTTTGTACTGTCTTTGGCATAGGAGGAATATGAGATTGTTCCAGCACAAATGGAGAACTACCGAGATGCTGGGAAGACAAATTATCCAAGATGTTCATTGTAGAGGTGCGAGGTTTCCTAGATTGCATAGGAGGTTGGAAAGTTTGAGTTTTTATCCTTAATAGTGCGTAGTAGATGTCATAGAGTGTAGAAGATGAAATGTAGAATGCTGGCTTGGGGCTGTATGTCCAAGTCTGCTGGTTGTGTTTGTTTTTTTGATTTGAGCTGTACATATTATACTTGGTAAATAAAATGTTTAGTTACGAAAAAAATCAAATGTTACATAATTCAATTCAAAGATAATGAATTTGGATATATTCTCGTAAGCATGTATTTGGAACCTTTTCTAGAAAGCTCAAAAATAAAGAAATATTTTTTAGCAAA
Source organism: Nicotiana attenuata (assembly GCF_001879085.1). Classification (NCBI taxonomy): domain Eukaryota; kingdom Viridiplantae; phylum Streptophyta; class Magnoliopsida; order Solanales; family Solanaceae; genus Nicotiana; species Nicotiana attenuata. Next base: position 8,350 of record NW_017674882.1, read on the forward strand.
ACCAGATTTGGATTAGGCCTCATGTACATCTTGCGTGCAGGGGAGAGGGGCAAATCGACCCGTTTTGACTTCAGGACCAATTTCTCATGTACGCGAAGCCACTCCCTTTTGCTAGCTCTTTACAAGCCCAACACAAAGAGCAATTCAATTTAAATAGAGGAAAGAAATTTTCCACAACCGATGAAGGACACTTTGCCTTTCATAAAAGATAAAGAAGTGAGAAAGAAAAGGGACCACAACGAAATATTTGACTTCGCATTACTATTTATTAATGATAAAAATAATCCAATAAGAATAATTCAGGGAAAAAGAGGGAACATGTACTTAAGTGTCAATATCTTGAATTGACACATAGTAGAATGAGGCAACTAACATGCATAAAGTGAAGTACTCTTTTAACTGAATGGACATGAGTTGATACCCCACAATACATACTATATCCTTCATTTTATGCAAACTCTGCTATACTCATATGAGTGCGTTTATGGTCATGCACACACCTTGGATCTCATGAGCGCGATAAAAAGACATCCCAAGTCTTTCATAAAAGGCGACCACACCTTTACACTCACGTAGGTGAGTCCATCAAGTCTATCTACACACTGGTCACTAATCACACCCAACTATGCCTCCTAAGAGGTCTAGCGGTCGTTGAAAATATAACCTGGTGTACAAGTCCGGAGTCGAATCCCACAGGGAAATAACATACTAATTACAATCACTAGTTTTGCACGAATTCAAGTAATCAACCTTGGGAAATATTATATAACAATTTGAGAGTTTATTAGCTAAGATCAAAGTAATTAAAATGCAGTAATTTATAACTTAACAGAGCAATTATCTTAGACTAGATTTTGAAAAGTTTAAGGTTATGATTTCTCCTATTGGCAGAATCTTCCCTGCTACGTTTCCTATAAATTCGTCTAAATATTCTCTACCAATCATGAGTACTTTGAGTGTCGTAGCTCTCTATCGAGCAACTACCACAATTTACTAGACGTATTCTCTCGAACTACGCTAGCTGGCACTAATTCACCGCTCACTACGATCCCACCAAGGCTTCGTTATCTCTAGTCCCGCCTTTAAACCCTCCGTATTGATCTCTCAACTACGTTAGGAGTGGTGTTGTTTAACAACTGCCTAATGTGTACTCTCTCTCTCTCTCTCGAGTAATATATACACTAAATAGGCATAGTTAATTGAGAGCTCTTCAATTAACAACAATGAAAATATAGTTGAATAAGTAGAGAAAAATCAAAGGCAAATCTATATTAAACGCAGTAGAAAATTATCCCCCAATAGGTTCCATCAAACCTTAGATGAGAGAGTTTAGCTACTCATAAATACAACAACAACCAACATAATGTTCAAAGATATTAAACTACAAAAAAAAGAGATAAAGGAAGAGAAAAATCGTTTTGATTCTTGCTCCACAGTGCTTGGCAGCCTTTTCCTTCTCCAAAATCGTGTCCAACCCTAGAATAACTCATTTGGCTATAGACCTCGCGAAGCCTGGTCTGTAGCGCAGTCAACCTGGCTATAGACCTCGCGAAGCCTGGTCTATAGCGTGGTCAACCTGGCTATAGACCTCGCGAAGCCTGGTCTATAGCATGGTCATCCTGGCTATAGACCTCGCAAAGCCTGGTCTGTAGCACGGTTTGGATAAATGATGCTTTTGTGCTCTTTTCTTGTATTTTTGTCCTCTTTTTGTGCAACTTTCATTTGCCGATTCCTTCCGATGTTCCTACACATAAAACAACACCATTTATCTCAAATGTTGCATAATTCATTAGTCCAACAAAATATAGGGCGAGTAATGTGCTAAAAGTATAGCATTTGGACTCACATCAGTAACCTTAAGGCTATGGAATCATTAAGAGCAAACATAAGTTCAACCTTATAAAGAACTACCACATGTCATAGGGATAGGAAATGTAGTGTATATTGAGGTCTCATGTGGCTTCGTTTGACCACAAACGGGTATCCACACATACTTCCTCAACCCATGGGCTTTAGCCCCATCCCCCTTGACGTTTAATTTCGAGGATAACTCTCCTTACTAAAGATCCTCCAAAGTTCTTTCGGACCTTATATATTCCAAGAAAATAACACCATATTTCAGCAATTGTTTTACCGCACAATGTCTAATGCGGATATGTCTTAATTTCCCATTGCACACGCTAGTTTTGGCAATTCGAATTGCCGCCTGTGAGTCACAATACAGAAAAACAGGTGAAGCTTTTCTTCCTATAAAATCACTCCGCCAATAAGTTTCTAAGCCTCTCAACTTCTTGCCCTGTCAACTCAAGAACAATGAATTCAGACTCCATAGTAGATTGTGCTATACAAGTCTATTTTGAAGACTTCAATGAAATAGTACATGCAACCAAAGTAAACACATCGCGACTAGTAGAGCTAACTTTATCATTGTGTTTGCATCACAAAACTCTTCTAAAACAGCAGGAAATTTATTAAAATGAAAACACCAATCCACATTACCTCTAAAACATCTTTGCAAATTATGAAGAGCATTACCGCGTTGACTATTGGGTTATAAGTATATCTACTCAATCTACTAACATCATAAGCTATACCAGGCAGAGTATAAATCCTGAGAAATATTACACTACTAATTATTTGTCAAGACCCCAATTTTCCTCCGTAGGATGTCGTTATGGCACCTAGTCTCTAAAACTAGGTAAGCCCAACCAAAACATCCGGAATATAACTAAAATGACAAATAACTCTCAACTACTCAACAATTTAATATAAAGAAACTCTGCAACTCAGTATATACAATTTCCCAAAACTAGGTGGAAACAAGTCACAAGCTCTAAATAGTAGTACTGAATAATCCTATACATCCATGTCTATTAAAGGATAAGGAAAATAGAATAGTATAGGTAGAGGGGGACTCTGAGGCCTGCGGACGCCGACAGGTATACCTTGAAATCTCCACAGCTGATCTCTCGCTAATACTTGGGCTGGTAGGAGGTACCTAGATCTGCACAAAAAGAAGTGTAGAAGTGTAGCATGAGTACACCACAATGGTACCCAGTAAGTTCCATGCCTAACCTTGGTAGAGTATTGACGAGGTCAGGTCAAGGCCCTACTGGAATAAATATGAAAAAATGTACAAGTGTATGGCAGTGTAGTAATGATAGAAATAAAATTGAAACAACAATAACACATCAAGGTTAGCAACATGGAACTAAAGCAAATAACTGAACGCGGAGAAAACAAGGAATGATATGCTAAGGAAACAAAACAACCAAAGACAAGTGCAGCAATAGAGAAATACCAACAAGAGTCACTACCTAGGTACCGCCTCGTAGTCTCAAATCACAAGAATAATAAGACTTGCATTTAGTTTTGAAAATCATTTTCACGAACTAGCTTTCCGTGTTTTAGCCCACCTTATCGCACCGCATGGCTTCTAGTAGTTCCCCTACTAGGCACACATATCAATCCCACCTTATCTCACCGCATTCTTTCAACCCCAAAACCTTATACCACCACATGCATATCAATATCACCACGTTCATGAATCGCACCTCAAGTGCCCAATATCACAACTTGCCAAAGTAAGCAACAATAATAGTGTTTTTACAATAAAGAACCCATGCTTCAACCATAATGTACACCAGAGTCTCAACAATAACAACCAGAAGTGAATGACTCACAGAATAGTATTTTACAACTTAACACTTTGCCTCAATGTGAATCACGGCCTTTATAACTCAATACCAGTTTCATCAACAAGATATTCCAAGAATAACAACTTCAAGAAAAGAATTCACGGTTAAATAATGAATAATGAATAGAGGAAACAACAAAAACTTCAACTAAACATGTAGGGCAATTAACAAGTAAGAGATAAGACAAGTAGAGCATGTGAAGATGGACTAGAAATTATGACTATAAAATGTTAAGGTAACTCAATTAAGGCATGAAGGAATCTACATAACTAAAACAGGAAAATTTCCACATTTAGCCCATGCACACACTTGTCACCTTGCATACACGGCTTTCACACATCACAGTTATCACAACAACACCAATCCTAAGGAGTAATTCCCCCGCACAATGTTAGGCAAGACACTTACCTTGAAACACGCTAACTCAATTCACTAGTAGGCCTTTCCCTCGATTATCCAACTCCGAACTGGTCGAATCTAGCAAAACAACTTCATACTAAGAATATAAACTATAGAAAATTATTTTGAACAATAAAATTACGATATTTGCTAAGAAATAAAAAGTCAAAACAAAAAAGTCAACCCGAGCCAGCGTCTTGGAACCTGACAAATTTCAAAATCCAAACACACATTCGATAACGATTCCAGCGATATAAGAATTACTCAAATCCGATCTCAAATCCCTAAACTTTTAGTATAAGAAGTTTTCACAATTTTCCCTCAAATTTCCAACTCAAATCACTAATTAAATGATGAAATTAACAATAGATTTGTGTAATTTAACCAAAACTGAGTTAGGATTTCTTACCCTAATGTTTTCCTTGAAAACTCCCAAAAAATCGCCACAAACCGAGCTCTCTAGGTCCGAAAATAGATTATGAAATCAAACCATCAAAATTAGGCTTTTCTGCCCAGCGATTTTGCTTTTACGGGCCTTTAGTCGCATCTACGACACCACACCTGCGAAAAGACCATCGCAGGTGCAATTTCCACTTTGGCCATGACTTTCTACTTCCGCAGACCAAACCCGCATCTGCGCATCCGCTTCTGCGGAATAAAATGTGCTTTTGTGCACTCGCTTCTGCGGGCAAGACCCGCTTCTGTGACAATAGACCAAGCCAGCCCCGTCAACATCTGCAACCACTCCTCTGTACCTACAGACTCGTAGATGCGGATATCTCCTTGCATCTGCGATCCCATCTAGGCAAAGTAAGCTTCGCTTCTACGGCACGAGGACCGCTTCTGCGTTGCCGCACCTGCGACCAAAAAAATGCAGGTGCGGTTGCTCCAGACACAACCCAGCTTCAGCAATCACACAAGTCCAAATTTGATCCCGATTCAATCTGAATCACACCAGGGGCCCCCGGGACCCCGTCCGAATATACCAACAAGTTGCAAAACACATACGGACCTACTCGTAAAATCACATAAAGCAATATCGATTCTACGAATCGCAACCCAATTCAAGCCTATGAAACTATGAACTTCCGAATTGCAAAAACTAATGTCGATTCATACCAAGACGACTCCGATTGACTTTATATTTTGCACACAAGTCATAAATGACATGATGGACCTTCAACTCCCAGTCAAACTTTCCAACCTTCCAAACCTTCAGCTTTCTAACATTTCCCAATTCACGTCGAAATGGCCTACGGACCTCCAAATCAAAAGCGGGACACGCTCCTAAGTCTAAAATCACCATACGGAGCTATTGGAACCATCAAAAATCCATTCCGGAGTCGTCTACACAAAAGTCAAACTACAGTCAACTCTTTCAACTTAAAGCTCCAACCTAGGGACTATATGTCCCGTTCCACTCCGAAACTCGCCCGAAACCAAAACCAAACACCCCCGGAAAATCACATAACCATAATACAACGTAGAGGAGGAAATAAATAGGGGATCAGGGCTAAAATACTAAAAACGAACGGCCGGGTCGCTACATCCTCCCCCTCTTAAACAAGCGTTCATCCTCGAAAGAGTAGAGAGATATACCTGAAGTGGTGAGAAGATGCGGATAACGGCAACGCATATCATGCTCGGTCTCCCAAGTCGCCTCCTTGACTGGTTGACCCCTCCACTGAACCTTCACTAAAGCAATGTTCTTCGACATAAGAAAAATCCTTGTCCAACTGGACTAAACTGAAATCCAACACATAAGACGGATCACCGTGATACTTCCAAAGCATAGAAACATGGAATACTGGATGAACTGCAGCTAGACTGGTCGGTAGTGCAAGCTTGTAGGCCACCTCTCCAATCCTCCCAAGAATCTCAAAAGGTCTGATATACCTAGGGCTCAACTTGCCCTTCTTTCCGAACCTCATAACACCCTTCATAGGCGAATCCCGGAGCAATACCTGCTCCCCAACCATGAATGCAACATCGCGAACCTTCCGATCCGCAAAACTCTTCTGTCTAGATTGGGCTGTGCGAAGCCGATCAAGAATCAATTTAACCTTTTCTAAAGCATCTTGAACCAAGTCTGTACCCAATAGCCTAGCCTCACCCAGCTCAAACCAACACACCTGAGACCAATACCGCCTCCCATACAAGGCCTCATACGGAGCCATCTGAATGCTCGACTGGTAGCTATTGTTGTAGGCAAACTCCGCAAGCGGCAAGAACTAATTCTAAGAACCCCCAAACTCCATCACATATGCAAAGAGAATATCCGTTAATATCTGAATAGTGCACTTGGAATGTCCGTCCATCTGAGGGTGAAATGTTGTACTCAACTTGTGTGCCTAACTCACACTATACGGCCTTCCAGAACCGCGATGTAAACTGTGTACCCAGGTTAGAGATGATGGATACCGGCACACCATGAAGTCTGACGATTCCGCGAATATAGACCTAAGCCAGCTTCTCTATAGAATAAGTAATCACCATTTGAATGAAATGAGCCAACTTGGTCAACCTACCCACAATCACCCATACTGCATCGAACTTCCTATGAGTTTGTTGGACCTAATAACAAAATCCATAGTAACCCGCTCCCATTTCCACTCTGGAATCTCTAGTCTCTAAAGAAATCCACCTAGCCGTTAATGCTCATACTTCACCTGATGACAATTTAGGCACTGAGCTACATACCTCATTATGTCTTTCTTGATCCTCCTCCACCAATAGTGCTGCCTCAAGTCCTGATACATCTTAGAATTACCCAGATGAATGGAGTACTGAGAACTGTGGGCCTCCTGAAGAATCAACTCACGCGAACCATCTACATTGGGCACACATAGCCTACCCTGCATTCGTAACACACTGTCATCCCCAATAGTGACCTCATAGGCATTGTCTTGCTGAACCGTGTCCCTAAGGACAAGCAAATGGGGGTCATCACACTGACGCTCTCTGATACGATCATATAGAGATGATCGATAAACCACACATGCCAAAAATTGACTCGACTACGAAACATCCAACCTAACAAACTGGTTGGCCAAGGCCTGAACATCCAATGCTAATGGCCTCTCTGCTACCTGTAGATATGCTAAAATGCCCAAGCTCTCCGCCTTACGACTCAAGGCATATACCACCACATTAGCCTTCCTAGGATGATACAGAATGGTGATATCATAGTCCTCAAGAAACTCTAACCATCTCCGCTGACGTAAGTTAAGATCCTTCTGTTTGAGTAGGCTGTAGACTCCGGTGGTCGGTATAGACCTCCTAAGGGACACCGTACAAATAGTAACGCCAAATCTTCAAGGCATGAACAATAGATGCTAACTAAAGGTCGTGGACATGATAGTTCTTCTCATGTACCTTCAGCTGTCTAGACGCGTAGGAAATCACCCTACCATCTTGCATCAAAGTGCGATGCATTACAATACACAGTGTAAGACCCCGAACCCGTAGGCAACACTAATACTGGGGCTGTAGTCAAAGCAGTATTGAGCTTTTGAAAGCTCTCCTCACACTCCTCGCTCCACCTGAATGGAGCATCCTTCTGGGTCAATCTGGTCATAGGTGCAGCAACAGATGAGAAACCCTCTATGAATTGACGGTAATACCCTGCCAAACAAAGAAAACTCCGAATCTCAGTAGCTGAAGATGGCCTGGGCCAACTCTACACTACTTCAAACTTCTTCGGATCTACCTTGATCCCCTCACTCGACACTACATGACCCAAAAACGCCACCGAATCAAGTAAGAACTCACACTTTGAAAATTTTGCATACAACTTCTTTCTCTCAAGGTCCGGAGAATGGTCCTTAGGTGCTGCTCATGATCCTTCCGGCTCCAGGATTAACCAAGATGTCGTCAATAAACACAATGACGAATGAGTCAAGATAGGGCTGGAATACACTATTCATCAAGTGCATGAATGTTGCTGGGGCGTTGGTCAGCCCAGATGACATCATAAGGAACTCGTAATGACCATACTGAGTCCTAAAGGCAGTCTTCGGAATATCCGGCTCCCAACTCTTCAACTGATGCCTTGATCACAAATCAATATTTGAGAACACTCTGGCACCCTGTAACTGATCAAATAGGTCATCAATGCATGAAAATGGATACCTGTTCTTCAATGTAAACTTGTTCAACTGTTGATAATCAATACACAGGCGCATAGAACCATCCTTCTTCTTTACAAACAAGACTGGAGCACCCCAAGGTGACACAATGGGCCGAATGAAGCCCTTATCAAGTAACTCTTGCAACTACTCCCTTAACTCCTTCAACTCTGTTGGGGCCATACGATATGGTGAAATAGAAATGAGTTGATTTCCCAGTAAAAACTCAATACCAAAATCAATATTCCTGTCCAGCGGCATGCCTAGAAGATCCGCCGGAAATTTATCTGGATAATCCCTCAGTATCGAAACCGACTCAACGGTAGGAGTATCAACACTAACATCTCTTACGAAAGTTAGATATGCCTCACACCACTTCCCAAACATCCGTTGTGCCTTAAGAAAAGACACCACCCTGCTAGGAACATAATCCAAGGTACCCTTCCACTCCAACTGCGGCAATCCTAGCATAGCCAACGTCACTGTCTTGATGTGACAATCAAGAATAGCATAGGGAGATAACTAGTCCATGCCCAAAATAACATCAAAATCTACCATACTGAGCAACAATAGGTCAGCTCTGGTCTGAAAACCACCAAGAACAACTAAACACGACTGATACACACGGTTAACAATAATGGAATCTCCCACAGGCGTGGACACATAGATAGGAGAACTCAAAATGGGATATACCCAAATACGGAGCAAGGTAAGATGATACATATGAATAAGTGGAGCCTGGATCAAATAAGACTGATGCATCTCTATGACAAGCCGAACAATACCTGTGATAACTGAGTCGGATGCAACTGCCTCCGTCCTAGTAGGAAGGATAACATCTGGCCTGGCCTCCCCCTCTAGAGCAACCCCTACCTACCGACCTCTACCTCTAGCTGGCTGTGTAGGTGGAGTGGCAACTGGTGCAGTAACTACGGCCTGAGAAGCCTGAGGGCCCTCTGGAATACGTGGGGCCTGAGTAGTCTGTGGAGATGCACCCCTCCTAAGTCCAGGGAAGTCCCTCACCATATGACGAGTGTCACCACACTCAAAATAAGCTTTTGGAGGACGTGGCTGCTGGAACTTGATCGGGCTCAGTCGGCTGGACTGACCGCTGAAAGCACCCCATGCAGGAGGTGCACTATAAAGTGGCGGTGTATAATGGGCAACCTGAGGCCTGGGAGTAGCTGGAATACTGCTAGAAGCTGGAAGTGCTGAGGAGATCTTGTGCTATACTACGGTGATCTCTTTCCTACCGAGACATGCAAACTCCCATCGTTCACATTTCGTGAATCGAAAGGGGAAGCCTACTTATCTATCAGCTCCTCTCATAGATCGGTGAGGTTTTACGAAGCGTCTAAGCACAGTTCACTCGTGTTGATTAATCAAGAGGGTTACCGCCACATGAAACTTTTTCCCAGGTAGGGTAGGCTTGGAGTCAGAAGTCCTATTCTTCCCAACTAAATAAGAACTTTTGCAAAGTTCACAGAAAAGGACGGCTCACATAGCCTCTACCACGACGGGCTGAAACTGGGGCACGGGAACCACTATATGTGCCAGAATCTTGAGGCCTCTTGGCCTCCCTAGCCTCTGTCTCCCGGGCCCACATACCCTTCAATCTCCTAGCGATCTCCACTATTGCTGGTATAGGATGTCAATCTCCAACTCTCAAGCCACGTTGAATCTAATACTGTGGTTGAGCCCTTCAATAAATCGACGGACTCGCTCTCTGACCGTGGAGACTAAAGGTGGTGCAAGTCGGGACAACTCGCTGAACCTGAAAGCATACTCTGATACGATCATAGCACCCTGGCGCAACTGCTTAAACTCTACGCACCATGCATCACGAAGGCTCTGGGAACAAACTCCCTCATGAACATCTCTGAGAACTAAGTCCCGGTGAGTGAAGCTACCTCGGTTGGGCTACCCGAATCATACGCTCGCCACCACAGACAAGTCGCTCCCTTAAGCTAGAACATAATGAAAGCAACCCCACTCGAATCCACAATACCAATAGCACAGAGGATACGGTGGCACTCCTCAAGAATACCCTAGGCATCCTTTGAAGCCAAACCACTGAAAGTAGGAGGGTGGTACTTCTTGTACCTCTCGAGCCTGAGCTGCTCCCCCTCAGAAGTTGTTGCCCTAACCTCGGGCTGAACTGGGACGACCAGCTGCACTGGTACGACCTCTGGGACCTGGTCAACCTGGACCCGCTGCTCTAGGGTACAGGCGGCAGGAGTGTGTGCTCCTCCCACGACCTGAGATGTGGTAGGAGCAAGTGGAATCAACCCTGTCTGAGCTAGAGTGCCAAACATGCTCAAAATTGGGCGAGGGTCTCCTGAAGTGTAGGGGCAGTAACAGGCGCATCAGATGCCTGCCCTCCAACTGGAGCTACTGGTGGCTCCTCTGTAGCACCTCGAGTTGGTGGTCTTGCTGCACCACGTGCCCATCCTTGGCCTCTGCCCCTGCCCCAGCCTCTCGTAGTTCTAGAAGGGCACGGCGTCCGACCATCCGATTTAATTACGCGTGTCCTCATAATCTGTGAGATAATAGAAAGACAGAAATTTAGAATTTCGAAGTCAACAAATTTGCATGATAAGGAATCAAAGAATTGAAACTTTTCCTAACAGTTCCATAGCCTCCCGAAGATAAGTACAGACGTCTCCGTACCGATCCGCGAGACTCTACTAAACATGCTCATGACTCGTAACACCTATGAGCCTAGAGCTCTGATACCAACTTGTCACGACCCTAATTTCCTGCGTAGGATATCGTGATGGCACGTAGTCTCTAAGACTAGTTAAGCCTAACCAAAACATATGGAATAAAACTGAAATGACAAATAACTCTCAAATACTCAACAATTTAATAGAAAGAAACTCTGCAACTCAGTATATACAACTTCCCAGAACTCGGCGAATACAAGTCACAAGCTCTAAATAGTAGTACTAAATAATCATATACATCCATGTCTATAAAAGTATAAGAAAATAGAATAGTATAGGTAGAGGGTGACTCCGAGTACTGCGGATGCCGGCAGGTATACCTTGAAGTCTTCGCACCTAAGCTCTTGCTAATACCTGGGCTGGTAGGAGGTACATGGATCTGCACAAAAAGATATGCAGAAGCGTAGCATGAGTACACCATAACGGTACCTAGTAAGTGACAAGCCTAACCTCGGTAGAGTAGTGACGAGGTCAGGTCAAGGCCCTACTGGAATAAAAAAGAAAAATCGTACAAGTGTATGGCAGTGTAGTAATACTTGCAATGAAATTGAAACAACAATGACATATCAAGGTTAGCTACACGGAACTAAAGAAAATAACGCAACATGGAGAAAACAAGGAACGATATGCTAAGGAAACAAAACAACCAAAGACAAGTGCAGCAATAGAGAAATACCAACAAAAGTCACTACCGAGGTACCACCTCGTAGTCTCAAATCACAAGAATAATTCACAATCTTTCCTTATATCACCGTGGGAGCCTTGATTTTGTTTTGAAAATTATTTTCCCGAAATAGCTTCCCGCGTTTTAGCTCACCTTATCACACCGCATGACCTCTAGTAGTTCTCCTACTAGTCATGCGTATCAAGCCCACCTTATCTCTCCGCATGCGTTTCAACCCCAAAACCTTATACCACGGCATGCGTATCAATATCACCACAACTTTCCAAAGAAAGCAACAATAATAGTGTTTTGACAATAAAGATCCCATGACTCAACCACAATGTACACCAGAGTCTCAACAATAACAACCAGAAGTGAATAACTCAACAGAATAGTATTTCACAACTTAACACTTTGCCTCAATGTGAATCATGACCTTTATAACTCAATACCAGTTTCATCAACAAGATATTCCAGAAATAACAACTTCAAGTAAAGAATTCACGGTTAAATAATGAATAAGGAATAGAGGAAACAATAGGAACTTTAACTAAACATGTAGGGCAATTAACAAGTAAGAGATAAGACAAGTAGAGCATGTGAAGATAGACATGAAATGATGACTATAACATGTTAAGGTAACTCAATTAAGGCATGAAAGGAATCTATATAGCTAAAACCAGTAAATTTCCACATTTAGCCCGTACACATACTCGTCACCTTGCGTACACGGCTTTCACACATCACAATTTTCACAACAACACCAATCCTAATAGGTAATTCCCCCGCACAAAGTTAGGCAAGACACTTACCTCGAAACACGCTAACTCAATCCACTAATAGGCCTTTCCCTCGATTATCCAACTCTGAACGGCTCGAATTTAGCCAAAGAAACTTCATACAATAAATATAAATTATAGGAAACTATTTTGAACAATAAAACTCCGATCTTTGCAAAGAAATAAAACGTCAACTCAAAAAGTCAACCCGGGCCAGCGTCTTGGAACCCGACCAAAGTATCAAAATTCGAACACCCATTCAATAACGAGCCCAAACATACAAGAATTACTATAATCCGACATCAAATCGCTTTTCAAAATTTTTAGCCTAAGAAGTTTTCACAATTTTTCCTCAAATTTCCAACTCAAATCACTAATTAAATGATGAAATTAACAATAGATTCACGTAATTTAACCAAAATCGAGTTAGGATTTGTTACCCAATATTTTCCTTGAAAATCTCCTAAAAAATAGCCACAAACAGAGCTCTCTAGGTCCAAAAATTGATTACGAAATCAAACCCTCGAAATTAAGCCTTTTCTTCCTATCGATTTCTCTTTTGCGGGCCTTTAGTCACACCTGCGACGCCGCACCTGCGGAAAAACCATCGCAGGTGTGGTTTCCACTTAGGCCATGACTTTCTGCTTCTGCAGACCAAACGCGCATCTGCGCATCCGCTTCTGCGAAATAAAAGGCGCTTCTGCGCACTTGCTCCTACGTGCAAGGCCCGCTTTTACGACAATAGACCAAGCCAGCCCCGTCCGCATCTACGACCACTCCTCTGCACCTACAGACTCGCAGATGCGGATATCTCCTCGCACCTGCGATCCCATCTGGGCAAAGTCAGCTTTGCTTCTGCGGCTCGAGGACCGCTTCTACGGTGCCGCACTTGCGACCAAAAATACGCAGGTGCGATTGCACCCGACACAGCCCAGCTTCAGCAATCACACAAGTCCAAATTTGATGCGGGTTCAACCTGAATTACACCCGGGCCCCCCGGCCCCCCGGGACCCCGTCTAAATATACCAAGAATTTCCAAAACAAATAACGGACCTACTCGAGGCCAAAAATCACATAAAACAATATCGATTCTACGAATCGCAACCCAATTCAAGCCTATGAAACTATGAACTTCCGAATTCCAAAAACTAATGTTGATTCATACCAAGACTACTCCAATTGAATTCAAATTTTTCACAGAAGTCACACTTGACATGATGGACCTTCAACTCCCATTCAAACTTCCCAGCCTTCCTAACCTTCAACTTTCTAATGTTTGCCAATTCACGCCGAAACGACTTACAACCTCCAAATCAACATCGGGATACGCTCCTAAGTCTAAAATCACCATACGGAGCTATTGGAACCATCAAAACTCCGTTCCGGAGTCGTCTACATAAAAGTCAAACTACAGTCAACTCTTTCAAATTAAAGCTCAAACCTAGGGACTATGTGTCCCATTCCTCTCCGAAACTCGCCTGTAACCAAAACCAAACACCCCTGGAAAATCACATAACTATAATACAACGTAGAGGAGGCAATAAATAGGGGATCAGGGCTAAAATACTCAAAGTGACCGGCAGGGTTATTATATTATCTTAGCATATTTAGTTTGAGAAATGCTAGATTCTTTATTATTTCTCAAGTGTATGGTAGGATCATAAGGAGTTCTCATGGGAGCTACATTAAAATAATTAAACCTTTTCAATATTTTCTCAATATAATGAGACCAAGACAATGAAAACCCATTTGAATTTCTTTTGATTTTAATCCCTAAAATCACACCTGCTTCTCCATTATCTTTCATTTAAAATTTAGAAGACAAAAGATTCTTAGTCTTATTAACCACATTCACATTAGGGCCAAAGATTAACATGTCATCCACATACAGACATATGATCATACAATCTGATTTTATCATCTTGGAATAAACACTGATATCAGATGCATTAACAACAGAACCATTATCTGCTAATGTGTTATTAAATTTTTCATACCATCGTATAGATGCCTAATTTAGACCATACAGAGACTTTCTCAATTTGCATACTTTATTCTCATTTCCTTGGATCATCAACCCCTCATGTTGAAACATATACATCTCTTCTTCTAAATCGTCATTTTAATGTCCATTTGATGTATCACTAAATTTTGAATAGAGGCTAAAGCAACAAGAGTTCTAATGGTTGCTATCTTAGTCATAGGAGAATAAGTGTCAAATTAATCAATGTGTTTATTTTTGTTAAACCCCCTAATAATAAGTCTAACCTTACGTTTTGCAATTGTACCATTAGGTCTCAATTTTTTCTTAAATATCTACTTGCTACTTATAGGTGTACAACCTTTAGGCAAATCAGACAAGTCCCAAGTATGATTAGAAACTATAGAGTGTAATTCACTTTTAATGGCTTATTTCCAAAATTTGGTATTTATTGATCACATTGCTTCATCATAAGTCTCAGGGTCTTCTTCTACTAAATAGATAGACACGAATTCATCATTTAAAACAACAAGATGAAATTTTTTGTCAAGAAAGTAGTGATAAAGTCAGGACCAAATCTAGCTCCAATTTTACGTCTCTTAGTCCTTCTAAGAACATTTTTATGCTCATTAGTAGTAACAGTGGAAGAAGGCATAGTATGAGAATTAATAGACATAGATGTAAAAGCATTATTAGGCACATTACTAGGCACATTATTTTTCAATGGAAAAATATGCTCAAAATATTCTGCATCTCTAGATTCACGAATAGAATTATCATCCAAAGACATAAATCTATACGCAATACTATTTTGAGCATAAACAATAAAAATGGCATCATAAGTCTTGGTCCGACAGTTACTTGTTTAAAATCAGGTGGACTAGACTTAGGCAAACACCCCCCACACTTTCAAAATTTTCAAGTTAGGGGCAAACACTTTCCATAACTCATACAAGATTTTATCTATCTTTTTTTTGAGGGACTCTATTAAGAACATAGCAAGCAGATAAGACAGCGTCCCCTCACATGTTGTCAGATAAATTAAAACTCAGAAGCATAGAATTTCTCATTCACTTAAGGGTTCTATTTTTCTGTTTTGATACACCATTATGTTGGGAAGTATATGGAGCACTAATCTCATGTATAATACCATTTTTCTCACAAAAGACTTTTAGAGTATTAGTACTATATTCACCATCTCTGTCAGACCCGAGTCTCTCGATTTTCCTGCCTAACTGGTTTTCTACTTCTACTTTGTATTTTAAAAACATGCTTTCAGCCTCATCTTTTGACTTAAGAAGATATAACTTAGTGTATCTTGAAAAGTTATTTACAAAAGTAATATAATATTTCTTTCCACTCTTACTAATATTGTTCTTGTTATCAGCTAAGTCTGAATGCACTAGTTCAAGCAATTTAGTCTTTCTACTAGTTACATTCTTAAAAAGCTTTTTGATATGTTTTGCTTCTACACAAATAGGACACTTAGAAAAATTATTAACATTAATTGCAAGAATTAATTTCATTTTTCTCAGTCTTTGATAGGAGAAATATTAACATGACCTAGTTTACCATGCCACAAACTGATAGACTCAGCAATATAAGCAGAACTGGAAGTACTAGCATGATTAGTAATCTCTTGAATAATATTCAGTACAAGTAAACCGCCACTAAGGTAACCCTTCCCAACAAAGTCACCGCCTCCTCCCCCC